>NC_069797.1:46052478-46355509 GCF_027406575.1 Nycticebus coucang
GTTTGATTACTCGACTAAACTAGAAAGTTCAACTGAGGCACAGAGGGAATGGAAAGCAAAAGTGAGTGGAGACTGAAATCAGGACAGCACAGGCAGTGTGAACAGAGCCCAAGTTGCTGCACAAGTTTCAGCATAATAAAGAGAAATTTTATCTAAGAACAAAAAGAAAGCTTGGAGTCCTTCTAAGGAGGGTTGGAAGTAGGTGTCGCTCATGAATGAGAAGAGGTGAGAGAGACATGGACGCAAAGGTGGTACAGGGGTACAAACACCCTCTTTCTCTTAGTTTGAAATTGGTTGTAACTCTTTCATTGGCTTCTCTGAGCCTTCATCGCCCTTTTCTATTGGTTATTGATTTTTGTGATTCTCTATTGGTCATTATTTAGGTTACATCATGCCCACATTGTTTCCCCATTTTTGGCCTGAACTACTGAGTGCTGATGACAGTGTTCTCACAGCATTTCTAGGGTCCTCCAGAATTTCTTGTTCAGCAGGCCAGATTTTCCGCCCATCCCTCTTGAAGCCTCTTTCTTTGGGTCCCTTCTCACTCCCAACTGGTCATGTCCAGGTGCATTTTTTTTTAACTTCTTTCCTTGTTTAAAAAAGAAAAATCTTAATTGGCCCAAACTCCCTACCCTGTAATATCTCAAGCAACCTTTTCCAGACTAAAAAACAACAACATGAAGTGAACCCTCCGTATGTAAAACATATATTTTGATATCTTACTGTGGATAGCTATTAATAAAATCCTTCAGACATCACGAGACCCCAGTTTTTCTTAGAGTACAATGGTCAAAAGTAATCTTGGTCTAAACATTGGAAAAAATACTTTGTTTAAATCAAATGTTGTTGATTTTATTTTATTTTTTACTTTTATTACTCTTCACCTAAAAAGAGGTGAAGGCAGGGATGGTTAGGAAACAGGAAAAGATAATTAATTACCCCCCCATGACATTAAGAAAAACAAGTGAAGAAGGCCCCCCATAAGCTTATGCACCCTGTAGACTAATTTTGACCAGAGTAAAACCCAATCCTAGCCATCCCCAGCCAGATGCCCAGGGTCGAGCTTGGCTTTCCAACCCTGACAGTCAGCCTGGTGGGGAGGAAAGAAAACGAAGGAGAGAGATGGGTGAGGGATCCAGAAATGAGATCAATCCTTGCTGATCTGTATTCTACAGCACAGGAGCCAATGAATAGATTGGAGAGGGCATAGGCAGGGGGGTGAGTGTCCCTAGAGACTTCTTTGGGTGAAATCCAAACAGAGAGCCGCAGCTCTTGTTGTGCTTGATCTAATTATAGGGCCTTTAACAGGAATGGACAGCTGATGCGTATGACAGAAAAGCAGCCATGAATCACCAGAGATGATGGTGAGAAGCAGAAGGCTGTCCCAAGGGCACAGAGAGACTCACCAAAAGGTACAAGGTGGATAATTGCATCGGGGCCCAGGCAAAAAGCCCTCGGGCAATTTTTATGAAGATCGCTGCAGGGGGTGGGGATAGGGATTGGAAAGCCAGCCTCAGCCCCTCCCCCTCCTCCATCCCAGCTGTCCCAGAACACGACTGCCCTGTACACTTGCTGGGGGATTCCAGGTGGCATCAGCTCCTGTGTGCCCTGCCTGGGCTACCAGAGCCTTTGCAGAGAAGAGTGTCTCTGGAGGGCTCAGTGGGCTCATGAGTCTTGGAAGGGCTGTTAGCAGAGAGAGAACCCATGGGCATCTGCTTCTGGGACTAGCCTAGGACATGGCAGAGGAGGACAGCCTCTGAGAAGGGAAGGTAGTCCCTCTCCTCCCAACTCACCACCCTCAATGTTAGGCTGACATCCCCTCCAGGGATTCCTGGGAGGCAGCGATGGTACCTGACAGCACAGGAAACACAGGGGAACTGGCAGGTGGCACAGACCTGACTGTCGCCAGCAAGCAGTTGCATCAGGGAGAGGAGGCAGGAGTCTCCCGCGATGGAGAAGGAGCACTCAGGGCAGGTGGTGGAAAATGCCAGCCAAGTAATTAATATTGCAGATCAGTGGGTCCCAGAAATCTGAATTTTTATATTTTCCCAGGTGATTCTTATTCATTCATTCATCCAATATTTATTGAGTATCTTCTTTGCCCCAGGCATCATTCTGAGACAGTGATTTTCAACCCGTGTGCCACAGCACACTGGTGTGCTAAGAGAGGGTCTTAGCTGTGCTATGAAAATTGTTAAAGATCATTATTTTTTTTTCAAACGAAGTTCAAAGGATGGTAAGTATATTCTTTTTTTTTTTTTACTCTTTTTTTTGATCAACATAATTTAAGTGTGCTGCTGAAGTTTAATTACAGGTTCAAATGTGGCATGAGATAAAAATGATTGAAAAACACTCTTCTAGGAGCTAGGCAGTGGTTCTTAACCTTCCTAATGCCGCAGCCCTTTAATATTGTTCCTGTGGGTCACAACAGGTTGACAACTGCTGAGCTAGAGAGGCAGTAGAGTGGTCAGCAAAACAGACAAAAATCCCTGCCCCCCCCCGAAACTTACATGGGGAGACGGTAAAGCATATGGCAAGTTGGAATATGCTGGGGCCTATGGGGACACGCACAGAGCTGGAAGTGCAGGTGTCTGTACAGCACAGAGCAGGGTGGTAGGAAGGTCAGGGTCAAGGACGGACTCCTCGACAGGAGATATTTAACAAGAACTTGAAAATGCTGACAAAAGGAGCCACAGCAATATTTGGGGAAATACATTCATTTCAGAGGGAACAGGAAGGGAAAGGCTGGTGGCAGGAGTGTGTGGACGAGCGCCAAGCAGCAAACAGGCAGAGCCCAGGCATCTTGGGGGTTGGTCAGAGGTGAGATCCAAGAGCTCACGGAGGACCTGGTTCACACCACACTCACATTTGAGAACCCTGTTCTGAAACTGATTCTTAGAGCTCGCTGACAAAATATGGACACGTTCCCGAGCTGTCTTGGCAAATAATCCACTTTCCCTGATTTGATTAGGGCCTAGGGAGTGTGGAAAGGAAGCTGATCCTCACCCCTGGTCGGATTCTTGGTTGTGGCCTGCCCTCCAGGACCTTGTAGCACAGCGAGTGACACAACCACACCACGTGGTATTGGCCAAGAGCTAAATGTGTGGGGCTGACAACAGATGCTACAGGCTCGGGGGAAGGATCTGTCTGTCCCTCTTGGTGGGCTGGTTACAGATGATTTCCTGAAATGAGCCTTTCCTGACCAGTAGTATCAGATGTCAGGTAGTGTCTTGAAGATAGCGTGGGACAGGAGCCAGCTGAGAAAGTGCTGTCACTCAGGTACTCTCCAGTACCCCCACAGAGACTCCCCTCACCACACAGCTTGTTCCAGCAAGGGCTCTCCATGCCCTCAGCTCCAATTCCTTGGCAGCATCCCTGTTTCATAATCCTCAGCTTAGCCTCTAGACTCCGGGTTGGCTCCCTCTACGTCCTGCTCTTGGGTTCTCAGTACCGTCTCCTAGCACTGACCTTGGTGGCTTTCACAGCTCTGCTCTCTGTCCTGCACTGAGCTTGTCACTTGTTTGCTGCTTCTCAGTCCTGAATCTGCTGGAGACAGTTCCTCCCAGTCCCACGTCTTGACATTTCATCTGGTGTGATAATCACACATCAGATAAGTGCAAGGATACGAAGACCATGCTGCTTACTATCATGGTGCAGAGGCAGGAAACTGCAGGAGTTTTTGAGGGAAGGAGGAGTATACCACTCTCCCTAAAGTTAAAAGGCAAAAACCAAAAAAATAAAAATAAATAAATAAATAAATAAAGCAATCGTGTGTTGTGGCCTGTCCAAAGAACAAATTCTTTCTTTTTTTTTTTTTTTATTGTTGGGGATTCATTGAGGGTACAATAAGCCAGTTACACTGATTGCAATTGTTAGGTAAAGTCCCTCTTGCAATCATGTCTTGCCCCCATAAAGTGTGACACACACTAAGGCCCCACCCTCCTCCCTCCATCCCTCTTTCTGCTTCCCCCCCATAACCTTAATTGTCATTAATTGTCCTCATATCAAGATTGAGTACATAGGATTCATGCTTCTCCAACAAATTCTTTCTAATCAGACAGGTGTGGGTTTGAAATTAAGTTTTGTTACATCTAAGTGTCTGATCAAAAGCTAAGAGTTACTTAATTAACTTGAGATTCATTTTTCTCACTTGTAAAATAAGGGTAGTGTTAGAACAGTGCAGTATAAAATAATCTTTATACATCACCATGTATATGGCCCAAGAACATGGGAAGCCTGCAGGAACACAAAGTTGTTTCTGTTTTCTGTTATTACTATTATTCCCAGAAATAACAAGTAGAAATGGATGTTGGGCATCAAATTCTGAAAGGTCTTGACCAAGGAGGTTAAGTGTTAGAGTGATAAATAGCAAAGAAGACAGAGACCTTCTCGGTTCCTTTGCCAGTCCTGCAACCTGGGTGTTTTCTCCTTAAGCCTTCAGCGTATGTCTGGGTAGAGTTTGTGATTCAATCCATGTTCCTCTGCTTCTCATTTATGCCGACATATGTGCCTGGATAGTCTTAATGGGCCCGTGTGAAGACCCAGACGTGGGTGATGTGACCCAGATGTGGTCGACCTTATTTCAGAGAATGGGCCTCTTCTTAGAGGGATGCCAAGATGCAGAAAACTTTTCCTTGGCAGTTTCCACACAGTGAAATGTCAATCCCTAGCCTTTGGATTTTTTCCCCTTCTGTTCACCCACGCTGTTTATGGAAAATGAATCATGAGACTCATTCACACACAAATGGAGAGGTAGTTTGGGGATAAACAACACAACTTCCTGGAATGCCACTGGCTGTGCATTGCACTGCTATTAGAACCATCGCTGTGTAGACTGTTGGTTTGCAGAGAGCCTATTGGCTGGAGAAACTGCTGCTTAGTCAGAGAGAAAAACAGGCTGCTGGCCCGTCCGCTGGACTAATTATTGCTGGAGACAGGATTCCCGTCTGCACATTGTTCCTTCCCTGCCATGAATCAAAACCACTCACTCCAATCTTCCCCTCTAGTCCCTCACCTCCTCCAAAACAGAAAATGAGTACAAAGGCCCAGGAGATGGATATAAGACCACTCTTATGCATCTTTCTACTTTCAAGTAGAGGTTTTCCGAGCCATGTCCCAAGACCACTTCCCATCTAGTGCATTTCCTGGTACCTGTCCCGGCCCTTGAATTTCTTATTCAACTTCCTCATAGCTCAGCTCCCACCACATTTGGTCCCAAGGAAGCCTCCTCTTCTCCATCCCCTTCCAACTCCAGAAGATAAGTTTAAAGGGTGATAGTCAGGTGGAGTGGTTCAGACCTGTAATCCTGGCACTCTGGGAGGTAGAGGCAGGAGGAACAATAGAGTTCTCAGGAGTTTGAGACCAGCCTGAGCAAGAGTGAGACAAAATATAGACAAAGTCAGCCTGGTATGACAGTGCATGCCTGGAGTTCCAGCTACTCAGGGGGCAGAGGCAGGAAGATCAATTGAGCTCAGGAGTTTGAGGTTGCTGTGAGTTTGATGACTCTACTGCACTCTAGCCAGGGCAACAGAGAAAGATTCTGTCTCAAAAAAAAAAAAAAGTCCTTAATTTCATGGATTTCTTTCCTTGGGGAAAATAGGGACAAGTGTGTCATGGTGGTGGTAGGGGCAGGACATTAGATATATAGATTTGGGGACATGGGGACATCGTGACCCACCTAGCTCCAGCATCCTTTCTGCCACCCACAGACTCCATCTCTGCTTCTCCAAGTTCTGGCAACTCTTACAACTCCTTCTGTATTGGCATGGGTTGTTATTTGCTTAGGTAACTACTTCCCCTCCAGGACGGTAACCCCGAAGGGGCAGAGAGCCTGCCTTACTCATCTTGGAGTCCTTGGCAACATCTTGAATACAGTAGGAGCTCAATAAATGTTTGTTGAATGAATGAATAGGTGCCTCCACTAAGATCATTTGATCCCAGGACTATTTTTTTGAAGCTATTTCTATTTTTGCTTATCAAAATGGAGCAAGAAGGGGGCACAGATCTCTGAGTCTCGGGGCAGGAGCAAACTCTCCAGACCCAGAACGGAGCCTGCCAGGTGTCTTCTTTTCAGATAGTTGAATAGCCACATGGGTTTACCAGATGAATCTGATCTGGGCCTCTCCTGTTAATCCAGGCCCCATCACCTCCGATTATCAGACTGGCAATAGTCATGAGCCCACCGCATGAGCATTCTGAAGGGCTGCCTTAGGCCCTCTCTCTTGCTGCCTTCTCAGGGCTTACAGTGTGGGGGCTCCCCATGGAGGTTTCCCATGGTGCACACCCACTGTGCCAGAATGTGCAATAAGGCAACTCCTCCCGTCATGGATTTCTTATCATTGTCCTCAGGCTGAGCCTTCTGGGAAGGTGGCCCCAGCCCCAGGGGACTGCAGCAAGCTTGTTCACCAATCCATGGATCACTTAGTCATGTTGCTGGCCTCCATTTCTTTCTTCCTCACTCTTGGCAGACATGCTACTTCATATTTCTTAAAGAATCAAGAAACTCTTGAATGGAAGCTCCATTTCCCCTGCCAGGGCCACATGCGTCCCTGCCTCCCACTCCTCTTCTGACCTAGGCCAGGCTTCCACGTAGATTCTCCATGACGGCCCTTTGAGCTCATCAGAGGCCAGTTCTTGAGTTCTTGTCCCCGCTTTCTCTTCCATCTCCAAACTTCCCTTGCCTCCCTGATCACTCCCCACAGGAGGCACGCAGGCTGTGTTATCACCATATTAAAACAAACAAGACTCCTTTGAGACCACGTCTCCACAAAGGCAGCCAACTCTATTTTTCTTCACAGTCAAAATTCTAGAAACAACAGTCTGATCCCGTAATCTCCATATACCCATTCACTCTTTAGCCTCTTGTTACAGCCTCTAAAGAAACCACTCAGTCCAGGGTAACAATAGGATTCATCTACACCCAAATGGAGAGGAAGTCTGTTGTCTACCATTCAGGAACTTATGGTAGCTTGAACCATAATAGTCAAGGAGTTAAGAAGTGGATTGATTTGGGAAAGGTTTTGGGGGTATGACCAAAGGCATATGCAGTAAGAACAGATAAATAATGTTAGACGAATAGATAACCCCAAGGTTTAAAGGCAACTCGACTACAAAGGTGACACTGCCATTTCTTGAATCAAGGCCATCTCCCAAAGGATAAGCATTTGGAGAATGACTGTGTCCCCTTATGTACTATCAGCTCTTTGAGAGTGAAGGCTGCTTCTCACAAGTTCACCAACTGTTTTCCAAAGACGCAGCACCTTGCTCCAGGCACCTGGCTGCAAAGGGGTAGGGGGGAATACCTGAGGAGAATTGGGCTCTGTTGGAAGGGGAAAACAGGGAAATTTTCACCTGTATGAACCAGCAACATCATGCCAACAAGATTCCTTGTAATAATAATGAAATAGGGGCTTATTAATAAGCTGTGTAAATTACGAAGGAATTTATGAAAAAAACCTAAACCAAATTAAACCAAACCAAAGCAAGAAAAAACCAAAAGCAAGTATATTTGATGCCTATAGATTTTCTAGGTATGATAATTATTCAAATTGTTAAAATTAGTCTTGCAATTGATTTTTACCTTGCATCCACAAAAGTACATCTCTTGTAAATTTAAAAGAGCTTATAAAAAACAATGGCAAATTTCTTACTAAAATTATTTAGTGAATATTTTTCTAGAGCATTATGTACAAAGACTTGAGTTTGAAATGAAAAATGAATAACAAATGTGTGTACATATATGTGTGTGTATGTGAACTTGTTCCAGTTCATCAGGAGAAAAAGGGGAGAGGCACCAACGGTAGCTGAAGGCCTGTCCTATGCAACTGATAAGTTATTAATTTCTATAATAATTTCATTCTCCTAAGAGTTCTACATATTTATGATTATCTTCATCAGAAATTTCTAATGGTCACCAATATCTAGTTCACCCCTTCCTGTGAGTACATGGAAGGCTATACACTCCAGGCCTGCTTCGGTTGGGTCTGTGGCTAGAAGTGACATAAGGTCGCTTCTGTGTTGGGCATTAACTGCTCGTGTGAGAACCTCCACTGTCTCTCTCTCTTCCTCTGCTGTACCACTGGGAGTTTCATGTGTTCCAGATAACACAGGTAACACAGCTGATATAGGAGTTGTAACAGCCTGGGTCCCTGAGTGGCTATATGGATCTTACCTCTGATGAATATGTAATAGGAATGAGAAACTTTTGTTATGTTAAACCCCTGAGATGTTGGAGTTGTTATTGTGTCATAGTGTAATAATCTGAATATTTGGGACATGAGAGGTCAGGTAACTCAACCAAAGTCACCCAAAGTGGAAGAATAGAGCTATGAATCCAGGTTTAATTAGGCTCCAAAGCTTGCACTGCCTTCTCACACCAGGCCAGCTTCCATAATCATATGAAGTCCTTGGCACAAAACTGGCACTTAAAAAATATTTTATCTCTCAGTATTATTGTTGATAATTACTTAGATGTTTTTTAACATCTGAGCCAAATTTTCAGTTTTACATATATGTATATACACACTTTATATATATGTATATAACATATATAACATGCCTGTGTTTCATGTATGTGTACATAACTTATAACATGTATGTGTGCATATATTTAACTTCTGCACTAAGTTTATAAGGTAGGTCTTAGTAAGGAAGAACTGGAATTTGAACATTTCAAATTTCAGGAGTTTATGGTCTAGTAGAGGGCTAAGAAAGCTACACAAATATTAAATATAGCAGTCAAAAAGGTCAGAGAACTGGTATAGGGTTTGTCCTCATTATATGCTTGTAATCAAATGAGAAAGTACTATGGGATTTGGGGGTGAAGGGCACAAAGGCTTCATGGGAAAGTGGAGCTTTCCTGAGCTTTGTGGGATCAGTAGGATTTTGGTGGAAGACTATGACATTAAAGGGCATTTCAGCATCCTCATGCATTTGGAGGAAATGTTCAGTATGCTGCCGGTTGTAGTGTGGTTTTGTGTTGGGAGTGGTAGGTGGCTAGGGTGGAGAGAGGCTGGAGGGCGGTAGAAATCAGAGCAGGAAGCAACCTCAGAGATCACCTCATCTAGTGAGGTCAAAAGCCTTTGATCTCAGAAGTTAACGGCGTCTATTGGAAGTGACTGCATGGATGATTTTGAAGCTCATTAGTGCTCAGTGGGAAAAACCCCAAAGATCAATTAATGATGAATTTCAAGGGCACTTTAGGAAAGTGGTGGTGCCTGATGGCCGTTCCTCTGGCATCTCTGATCTTGTCCAATCACTTCATCTCACATTCAAACAAACTAAGATCCAGAAAAGCAGCTCTTCAAAGGAACTACAACCCAGAGAGGGAAAGCACTCTGCCAAGGCCACACAGCTGGATTGTGCTATTGGAACCACAACAAAGAGCACCTAATTCCTTTTGTGGTATGTGCTTTTTTCCCTCCATACTGAGTGAGCATCAGATTCTGGACACCCTTGTGCATTTGAACCATAATGCAGGTGAGAGGGAAGCTCTGGGTATTCTTAAGCAGGAAGATGATACTGAAATGACAGTGGGCATGTGCTAGGCACACTGGCACGTGGAAAACAGAGGGAGGAAAGGGCCAGGTAAATTCTGAAGCAGAATTAGAAATCATGTAATTAGGACCTGAATTGGGGTAGTGGAGGTAAAACAAATAGATGAGTCTGATTACAACAGAGGAGGAGGAATTCTTGTTGTTAGTAACAGTAACGTGACAATGTTGTTCATAAACATCACTGTTCTGGAAACTGATGTTGAAAAGAGCATTTCCCCAGAGAAGGCCCCGACTAATCTCATGTTTAAACAGTCCTTGGATGCTGTATTCCAAGCTGAAGTTGGCTGTTCCTCTGAGTGCCAAACACCCATATGAAAACTAAAATAATAATGAGTCCAACATCTGAATGTTTGGTCTGTATGACGCCAAGCATCCCACACAGCTCATTCAGAGGTGACAAGAGGGCACGTGGTGCTGATTGCTGGTGCAGGCACTTTATAGTTTCCCACTAGGAGTCTGAGAATTTTGGGTATGCATACCGTGTTACCCAGACAACTCTTATTTGAATCCTTTTGGCAAATCTACTTCACTTCACAAGTTGATGAGACACAGAAAAAGCTCTATATCATTCAAATAAAATCTTGCTTAGAATGGTGAGTAGTCTCTATCACAGTGGGTCTTGTGTAATATGGAATAACAACTGTACTGGCATGGAACACTAGCTAGGTCATTTTGAAAAGTTTCAAAAAATAATTACAATGTTTACTCATGAGATGGACAATGACGACAGGTGATCGAATAGAAATAGCTCTTATGTGACCTTGAGGGAATCTACACCGGGTTCACTTATCTTTATAATATTTAACAATGTGGGAGGCAGACAGGCTGAATTCCTCATGGACCTTCCAACTCAGGGTAAAGTGCCCAGTCAGGGGAATGTCTGCGTGGCCATCCCTGCATGGGGAAATCAGCAGCACAGGTGAGCTGAGGCCATCACTTAGTGGTTTAGGATAGAGAAGCTGAGATGTCTGCCTGAGGAGATGAGACTTGCTCTCCCCCCTACTCTCCTGCTTGCACCTTTATCTGGCCTCTTCAGATGTTCTATTACCCTACGTTCTGTTTACCCTTTACCCAACCTTCCTGGGGGCTGTAATCTCCCCTCTCTCATTTTTATCTTGACTGCTGACTATTGACTGCTGTGCATCCCTGTACATATGCTCTGTTATGTACCCAATAAAAAGACTCAAGGAAATAGGACAGGTCTGCATTGTTCTCATGCTGCCCCCAGGCACATGAGACAGTGTATGCCCTTATAGGCTTTCAGTTGTATGTACTAAGTTTGGTGTAAGTTTTGAGCTTTCCTCAGTGCCATCTCCCTTGCTGGCCACTGTCCCAGATTAGGGTCCACTAGATGCCCAACATAACAGGATGATGACGGGCACATAGAAGGTACTCAAGCAATATCAGTTTCATTTCATGATATTGACACAGAGTTTAAAGACAACTTGATTGAATTCCATTTTACCTGAAAAATTCAAGTTAGGTGGGCTCTGAAACATTAGTTGTCCAGTGTCACCCAACTAGCAAATGGTGGGGACCTGGTTTGCTGACTTTTGGCTTTAAGTCCAGCACACTTTTCACTTCATCATAATAATGAGCATGTTCTCTATAATACCATTTCTTCCCAGTATCCTATAACTTTGGCAGTCTGTACTGGAATTTTTTTTTCACATTGTGACTTGTTCAAGAGTTATAAACACCAAGTATTTTAAAATGACAGAGCAGATTTCTATAAAAACAAACTGATGCATTATCCTAAGAAATGGGCTGAACTTTATGATGGGATCCTCCAAGAATAACTTGGGGGATCATAGGCTATTTTCTTTCTTTCTTTTTCTTTTTTTTTTTTTTGTAGAGACAGAGTCTCACTGTACTGCCCTCAGGTAGAGTGCCATGGCGTCACATGGCTCACAGCAACCTCTAACTCTTGGGCTTACGTGATTCTCTTGCCTCAGCCTCCCGAGCAGCTGGGACTACAGGCGCGTGCCACAATGCCTGGCTATTTTTCTGTTGCAGTTTGGCCGGGGCTGCGTCCAAACCCACCACCCTCGGCATATGGGGCTGGCGCCCTACTCACTGAGCCACAGGCTATTTTCAACTTGGAATCTGAAGAGCATTTAGCCATATAATAAAAGGACTTTTATATTTTCAAATGAAGTGACTTTCAGAACTTCCAGATTCTTGATATTCAGAAAGCTGTGTCTCTGGTTTTTCTTTTTCTTTTTTTCATTTTAATACATTTGTGTGTTCATTCAATTGTTCATCTGTCCATTAAACATGAATCATATGCCAAGGGCTGGAGAACAAGAGGTGAGATAGTCCTCACTCTCAAGGAGCTCACAGTTTGGGTAGAAATAGACAAACTAACAGTGAATTATGATACAGTATGAGAGTAGATACAGGAGAGATGGACAGGGTATTTTGGGATGTTGAGGAAGGGCATCTAACTGAGACCAAGGAGAGAGATAATTGATAGAGAAGAATTCCCAAAGCAGCCACTGTCCAGGCTGATGGGCAAAGCATGATTAGACGTTATCTGGCTGCAAAAGAGGGAAGGGTGCAAGGCCAGTCTTTCTGGTCCAAGGGAACAGTGGATACAGAAACACAGAGGATAAAATGCTATGGTCATCAGAGTGTGTGGACAGAGCAGAGGGGAATAAAAATGATAAGGCTGAGGATATGGATGGAGGACAGATTGCGAGAGGCTCTGGAGTCCAAATTTTTACCGTTTTATTTACACGGGGGGATACTTTTTACATGAAAAGTACTGCTGCTGAAGATCCAACCAAATACTGTGATTCTATATACAAATACCAAAACCCACACACCACACAAAACACATCATGTTAGGCCTATATCTGAATCAAGAATAATAAACAGAAACGTGTCTAGATGCTTTCTTCTTCATGGATGGGAGTTGGTGCCTTCAGTCATGTTGCTTGCGTGTTTCTCTGGCTTGCCTTCTAAGCCTGGTGGATTAATATTCATAGGTATTGGAAGAAAAGGAAAAGGAAGATGAACACTCTTAAGCAGAGCTGGATGAAAAAGTTTGCATCAATGACCAGGCCTCGTGGCACTGCTTTGCCCTCTCTCCCTCGACCTACAAAGATGTCAACAGCACAAATGACCTCTAAACTTTGAGGAGCAAGCTATCTCTCTGGGCTCATGGAGACCTGATGCCAAGAACACAGCTTCCATAGGAGACATAGGTATGGAGGATGAAGTCTGGTGAAAGTAGACATGGGTCATGGAACAAGACCACATTTTCTGAGTGCAGAAGATATGAATCATAAAACTGTAAACTAGCACGGATTGAAGCAGTAGGAAGAAAGCTAGATAGCCCAGGAGCCGGCCAGGGCTTTCTGCATCACTACATGACCATTATTTGCTTCATGTATTGCTCAAGGCTGGACAGTGTCAAGTGTAAACAGTGGCCAGAGGCCAAGAGAAAATCTGTATGTGTAATGGAGGTAATAATGAGTCATTTCTGCTTGGCTCTGCTGTTTCAGAGAAAAATATCTCTGAAAAATTTTATAGGCAAAATTGGCATCTCAAGTAAAGTGTTCATTTGTCAGGGTTCAAATATGTTTTTAAAAGAGAAACAATAGAAAAGAGAAAACCTGTGTATCTCTGTTCTGATTAGCTCAATTAGCAAATGTGGAACGTCAAATATCTTTGCAGACCTTGCTGAACAATTATTCGTTTCTACTCAAAGTGCTCTAGATGCGATGGGTATTTGTTGATTGACATATCTGCTCTTGTTTACAGCATGCAGGTATGGGCTGAATTGTGTTCTTTCACTCAGAATTTATATGTTGAATTCCTAACCTCAGTACTTCAGAATAGAACTGTATTTGGAGAGTGAATCTTTAAAGAAGTAAAAGAAGTAATTAAGTTAAAATGTGGTCACTTGGGTGGATCCTAATTCAATATGACTCTGTTCTTATAACAAGAGGAATTTTGGACACAGACACATACAGAAGAAAGACCATGTGAAGAAGTAGGGAGAAAATGGCCATCTAGAAGCCGAGAAGAGAGGCCTGAAACAGACCCTTCCCTCACAATTCTCAGAATAAGCCAAACCTGTCGACACCCTGATTTTGGACTCCCAGACTTCAGAGCTATGAGACAATATACTTCTCTTGTTGAAGCTACCCAGTCTGGGGCAGGTTATTAGGCAGCCCTAGGAAGCTAACGCACTTGCATCCTTATTAGATATAGATACTATTAAGTTTATAATGTGAACATTTTTGATTCGGTTGCAGAGTCCTAATCTATTTTAGGAGAACTACCTCTGCTCAATTTCCTGTACTCTTAGTGAGACTCTAAATAAGACCCTCTGTTCTTCCTACACTTGAGGGTGGGAGGGACATGTGATCAAAGCTAGGCCAATAAGACTCTTTCCTGGGACTTAAGATGATAGAAACTTATTCATGGTGCTGACCAGATAGTAAAGGCTGGTAAATAGCTGGTAAATAGTTTCTACGACACACTCTGTGCTGCTTCCTGGATCCTGCACTTTTATAAGCAGGTTTGTCTGGCATTTCCAGAGATTCTGAGATCTGTCTCAAATCTTTTATGAATTGTTTTAACTTAGGAGGACATATTTTCTATAGTTTGCAAGTAATTATATTTGTAATTTAATTCATGCAATTTTTCCCCACTGAAACCTAAAAGACAAGTTAGTGCAAGTTTTATTTAAAATCTTCTCCTTGTGTAATTCTCTTGTATTCTCTTTCATAGGTTTTATGCATTCATTCACCATTCAATAAATGTTTACTGAACACATGTGTCATATATTGTTAGGTGAGCTTATCAAACTACATGATGTAAGATGTTCTGTGTAATGTGAGAAATTACAGAAGATTTAGACATTACTTATTCATACTTTATTCAATTGTATCATGAAAAGCCTATATAAATTTACATCAGCCGATCAAGTTAAGCACAGGGAAGATTCCATTTAAACGTAGTGAATTTTAAACCAGAAAGCGATTATTGAGCTTCCACTATGAAAATAATAAAGAGTGGGGTAAAAAAGAAACATAAAGGTTGCTTTACCTGTTAAATTTATCTAGAACCTTCTCAGATAAATTTAACATTTAACAAATAGGAACAAGTTCTATATTCAACACCAGGCCTTAAGAAAATGGTAAAATTTATTTTGAATCCTCTTAGCCCTGATGATGCTACCTAAGTAGAACTTGTGTTTAATCCTCATAGCAATGTCTGGGATGGGGACTATTATCATGTTTAATTTACAGAGGAGGAAACTGAGGTAGAATGACGTGAGGAAACTTCCCAGCTTCCTTTATAGTTCTTAAGGTGGTACACGATTCCCTCTGATTGTGTCACCATCTTCGTCATCACCAACAATTCAAGTATGAGAGGTCAAATGACCCCTCTTATCCTTTTAAAATAGGTAACAAAATACAACAACCTCACACCCCAAGATTCAGTGGAGTTAGTACCTGCACATCCTGTGCCGCTGTCTCCTGCCCTCTCCTGGCTTTAGAATTTTGTTTTATTTGATCATTCCTTTTTCACCTTCAAGGCATTATCACTGTTTCATTTCTAAGCCTGGGATGCCATGGGGTGTGATCTTTGGTAGCAGTCTGCCAGGACCAGAATTTCAGAATCAATCAACAAGGCATCTTCCATGAAGTTCATTGCCACGAGATTTTTATACTTACGATGAGTTGGCTCTTAGACTCATTTACAGGAGGCAATCGGCAGCTCCCATCTTTTATAAAAGTTTCCATAAGACAAAACATGAGAGCTCTGTTCCATTTTTCCTGGAACTCTTTATCTCTTATGAGCATCAGTAATCAAAGTGGCATTTACTAGCTTGGCAAATGAATAAACCTTTACTTTCCCACAAGTTCAGTTGTAGGCATCAAGCTCTCCTAAAGTTTCCATAGCAAACAGACAGCTGAGTGTTGAGAGAGAGAGGGAGAGAGAGAGAGAGAAAGGCAGGCTAGTTACAAGGAAACACAGTATAACAAGGACCACACTGATCCTGCATTAGTTTCCTAGTAACTTGCAGAGTTTGTAATTTTTATCATTTACCTTTCTCTCCACTACACCAATTCCTAGGGGAAGGTTCATTTTTTATTCATTCTGAAAGTTTACCATCAATCATCCTCTTAAAGAGCTTGCCAGAAACTTGGACAGAACCTTGTAATAAAATTGCAGAGACAGAAGACTAATTGATTTCTATAAATAATGTTTAGCTGTAAAGATATGAAAGGTGGTTAGAACCACATGTATTAATCTCCCCTTTACTCCATCTGTGTCTGCAAAAGCAGACTGTACCTTGACAAAGTACCCTGACTATTTTGCTCTGCAAACACGCAGCAGGAGAGTAACACCAGATGGCCCACCTCTCCTAGCTCCCTGCCCTGCCCTCCCCACCTCTCCTGGCCAAATCCTCTCATTACTCCTACCCTCCACCCCCTAGTTTATATTATATAATTTAAAAATTCAATTTCCATTACTATCCCTGCTCTGACAACATGCAGGAAATTTGACAGTGCCATTTCTCTCTGTCCCATCACCTTTCTGTCGAATGAACAAAAATATAACACAAACTCCCAATGCAAAAGCATTCAATCAGACTACAAGACTGACAATATTCAAGAAAAGCACTAACTACTGGTGCTAAAATATTATAAATGTGTGTGTCTCAGAAAGAGGGAGGGTGGAGGTTAGACTGTGTCTCTAATGCACCGTGTGCACTTTGCATAAGCAGAATTACCTATCGACATCATATAAAATGGGAGCAAAATTCTATCTGGGGAAATATATGTTGGTTGGACAAAGATAATGATGAACATCTCGTATTCATTTAAGAGTTTCCCATCAACTCAGGAATGGATTAACAAACTGTGGTATATGCATACCATGCAAGACTATTCAGTCATAAAAAAGATGGTGACTTCATATTTTTTGTATTAACCTGGATGGAGTTGAAACACAGTCTTCTCAGTAAAGTATCACAAGACTGGAAAAGCAAATATCCCATGTACTCAATACTAATATGAAGCCAGTAGATCAAATTCACACCCACATAGGAGAAAAACTCATTTCAATTCAAGTTGGAGGGAGGGGAGTAAAGGAGGGGGAGAGAGGTTTACACTGACGGGGCACAATGTAGGGGTGTATGGCACATCTTTTGGGTGTTGGACATAACTACAAGAGGGCCTCTACCTAACAAATTCAAGTATCGCGATTTGGTTGTTTGAACCCTCCCATTAACCTGAATTTTTTTAAAAAATGAATTGTTGAAGAAATGTTAGGAACTCACAGAAGTGCCCTCTGCTCAGGCTAACTGGTAAGCTGAAATAGAAAGCAAACTAGAGACAGTGCTGGGGCTGTGTGCTAGATGTCCAATCTGAATTATGAATATCAGGTCGTCACAGGCTCGTGAGACCTTATCAGGGTCCCATTTTAGCCAGTTTAGCTGATCAGCTGCTTCCAATCCAATGAAACACAAAACAAAATGTCACGCTTTGTATTGAATACCATTTTCTGACTATAGATTAAATATGAAATAAATGATGACTTCTTTCACTTGAGAGGCAGGGGGAATTGTCACACTAGACCAAATTTAGCAAAATTGGCTCATTTCTTCTTGTTATCCTTGCCTACACCACTCCTAGATGGTGGTAGCTATTTTCTGTAAGAGTGCTAGGGAATCTTTTTAAGGGGCAACACGAATGACTAAATTGATTTAAACAGAGCAATCCCATATCAGTTTACTTCTGATGGCATTCAATATTCTTGATGATTATTGTACTTGAAATATGGCCGTCACTTTAAAAGCTTTCACATATATCTTCCTTTTCTGTAGTTTTTCACATGAGGCAGAGCCAACGTCCTCAAAGCTTTTATGTTAGGGGCCGAATGCGTGCTGTATCTCATAATTTTAAGTCTCAGTAAAGTTCACCACACTTGTAAAAAATCATTTATTTGTAGCTTGGGCTCTGTCTACCAGGATAACATCCCCTTCCTCTCTGCATACTGTTTAGTTGTCTGTCTCTACCCCCTTGAATCTGCTTGCTCAATTCATTTCAGTGGTTTCTTATTTTGATGGAATGTGCCAAGAAGGTAAGGGCTATTCTAGCTTCATGGTTTTGCCCAGAGTCCCTAATGGTTTGATGAAGGCTACTAACACGGATACCAGCTAGCAGTATTTCCAATTTGCTGACTTTTCCTTATAGTTTTATTAACCAGTTCTGCTATAGCCATAACCCCACGTAAACACCAACGTGGAAGAAAGAAAAGGGAAGGGAATTGTCAGTTGAGAAAGGTCTTGGGTGGGGAGGACCAGCCTATGCTGGAATTGAGCTCTCATACCCCTTGAACTCAAAGGGACTAAACTACTTCTAGGAATTAGGCAAGACCCTTAGAGTGTACTTGGGGACAGTTCCTCTGTCTGTGTAGCTAGGTCATTAGGTCACTGCATCCAACCCCGAATCCATGGTGTTCAAGTGCCCAAAGCATTCCCAGCAAGCCAAAAATGAGCACATCTGTTCATTGCATCAGTGGGAGGGACCTACTGAGCTCTGAACCACCATGGCCAATGGATCTGGTAGATTATCCAGCATTCCCCAAAGCTGGGGTATTCTCCATGGAGGCTGGGTGGAAAGTTATGAGTGCCAAGAAACACATGGCACTGTATTTATATTGCCTGGAGTTGAAGAACCGTGTAACCCAGTTTCCTCTGCTTAAGGCAACAAGCTGAACTCTGAAGCTGGGAATTGAGAGTAACAACTATGGGTTAAGCTGAAGTTTGGATTCCACATACCCAGTCAAGGGAAGCCCCCATTGCTTTTCAACCTCCAGGTTTACACCTATAAATACACTGACAAACACAAGATGAAATCCTTTAAATAAGTAAAAAAGTCACTTTTTAGGATAGAAGTCATGAGTAGGGTTAGGGGCAGTTGAGCCCTTGTAGAAGGCTCTATATAGGGGCCTCAGTGGGAACTCAGAGATCAAAGAAACTAAAGCCAATCTGTGCACTTCTTGAGTCTCAGGCAGAGAAACAGCCCATAGTAAGACCACCTTGGTCCACATACATTCCTAAAAGCTTGAGAGAGGAAAGAAGAATTTTCAGGAAGGCCTGCATGCATTTTGCTGTGGTCTCTGATAAAGAAGAGCAAGCCTTATGTGGGGGGAGGAGGTGATGAGGAGCCCTAGGCGCCAGCACTCCCTGCTAAATTTCTTCCAGACACACCCATTCATCCATACACATTCAAGTTGAGGAGGTCACATACAGCTGCTGCCTCACCTGTTTCCTGAGCCCTCCACTGTCCCCTCACCTGTTTCAGATAGCCTTCTCTGGGCTCTGAAATAGTGGAGGACAAGGGTTTAGGATTCCTTTCCTCCCCACCCAGACATTTGTGTCCACAGTCCCCTTCCTCTCCCCTGTGTGCCCTCCCCAGGTGACGGGGTACTCCTGGTGGCTCCCAGCACCCCAAGTCTCTCACTGTGACTTTCTCCCAGGACCACACCCTCCCCAGAAGAACCTCTGAGTCCCACTGTTGTGGAACCTGGAGAGGGCCAGCCCTTTGTAGTTGTTGACACCTAAGCTAAAGATGACAGAGCTACCCCAATTAAGGGAACAGGATGGTCAGACCAGGGGCTGGTACATTCTGTCTATAAAGGACTGGCAAGTGACTATTTTATCTTTTGTGACCCATATGGTTGCAGCTACTCAACTCTTCTGTCCTAGTGCTGAAGCAGCCACAGACAGTAGGTAAACGAATGAGCATGACTCTCTTCCAGTAGAATGTTATTTATAAGGGCAGACAACAACTTGGGATTGGCCTGTGGGGCCATAGTCTGCTGACTCCTGGTGTAAACAAAAAGGAGAATAGGAGTAAGGCACCTGGGCCCCAGTCACAGCCCTGACCCTAACCAGCTACATGACTTGGTGCAAATCACCTTGCCACATCCTTTCCCATCTCCAACTACCTCCAAAGGGAGTTAGCCAGATCTGAGTCTCTGTTCACAAGACTGGTCCCAGATCCACACTCTGTGCTACCCATGGCAAAGGGAAACTAATAACACCTACGCTGCTCACTCCAGAGTCAATTCCGTTCTAACATTGACTGAGCACATCACATACGCTTGGCTAGAATTGGGGGTGCATTAACAGAAACCACGCAGTTCCTCTCCTCACAAAGAGTTTGAACACAGAATGGAAGGAATAAGAATGTTTTACTGGAATGTGGGCTAATAGGTTAATGCAGTAGCCAGTTTAAACTCAGAGAATAACTCAAAGCACCTGTCTCAAAGCTCCATAAAGAGCTATGCTTAGGCCTCACTCTGGATGTGATTTTTAAAAAGACAAAGAGGGGAAGAGAAAGAGAGAAAAGAGAAGGGAAGTTGAGCCGTGCTCTGGCCTCTTCCTTTCATCCCCACCCTTTACTTGCACACATCTCTGCTTCTTTCACAGACCTTAAGCTGGAGGGTCACCCCTTAGGATCTTCCCAACATGATTCTCACCTCCTCTGAAGCCCTGGGGTAAAGTGAAGGAGCTGGATTATTTCTTCCCCTGGCTATCCCCTGCCAGGCCCTCAGCCAGGACCTCAGTGATAAGCTTCTGGATAACTGTCGAAGCTTTTGTTTACTATTAACCAAGTCAATACAGACATTACATCCATCAACCAAAGGCACAGTTGAGGTTTTCTAAAACAACCGGGGCGGTGATGAGGATTCAAATACCACCCACGTTACATACAGCGTTTGGAGCAAGACATATGTTCCATTTAGTCCCATCCCACCTGGCCCTGGCTCAGCCATTCAGAGACGATCTCCTACAAGAAAAGTTCACTCCCAACTTTAAAGCAGACATTTCTTCCTCATCGTCATGACAAGAAAGTCCACAAGCAGTGAGAGAGAGAAGGGGGCATTGCATCGGCAGAAATAATGAGCAATATTTGGCATTAACATATCAATAAGCAATTGTTGGTTTTTTTAATATAAATAAAAAGCCAAGCATGAGGGAGAAACCAGAAAGCAAGGTAAAAACTTGCTTTCTGAAACATCGTTTCGTCCATCCTTCCCCATTCTCCCACTTCCCACAAAAAACCCCCCACTTTACAAACCAGTTCGGATCAAGACTTGCCTGATCACGGAAACAAAACCGGCTCTCTCCCTGCCTGACCAGCTTGCCCCTGAATTCACTCACCCACCCTCAACTCACATTTTCCTGCCTGTTGAATGCGAAATAATTGTCTTCAAACACCAATTACTGATAATCAGAACTGTCATTTTCCTACCCTGTATAGAGACGCCTCCATGAGAGACACGGGTCTGAGCTCTTGAGTTGAAAGAGGACTTGGGGGGTGGACGGAAACCCCTTTGCGAGTGTCCACACAGTCCTGTTGCCAAGGAAACTCTGGCATTATCCAGGGAGGCTGAGCATGGCTGCCTCTCCCACAGCCTGGCTCCGGGAGTGTCCAGATATCCACACAGGGTCAAGAGGAGAGGCAGGGAAATACCGCACATGCTTACCGACAAAGAGATCTCTTTGAAGAAATAAAAGAAATGGCGAAGAATGGCTTAGGAGGCACTCGGTGGGGAGAAAATAAGTGTATCGATGATGCTGTGATCAGGTTTGAGTTGGCCTTTGTATCCCTGAAAGGGGTGGGATTGGAATATATATTTGAAAGGAGACAGGGCGGGAAGGACAGAGAGAGAGGAAGGTTGAAAGGGGTGTGTTTGAGGCCCTGCAGATGCTGAATATTAATCAGGGAAACAATTATTTAGTTAAGATGCTTAGTTGAAGCTTCAGACTGGATTACTTGGGCTGCTGGATTGGTTGGAGGAGCTGCCTGGCTGTTTCCTAGAAGTCTGGTGGGGACATGAGGGGAGATGGTGTCATTTTGAGAGTTCAGCGAGTCTGTGCTCAGCCTGCACTTTAAGGGCTGGAGTTGGCTTTCTTTTTAGAATGAAATCTCTTAGGGAATGTGCCAAAGGAGGCACACATTGTGTGCACACCTACCTGGAAGCCCATTCGTTACGGGTAGACCAGGTTGAACAGTGATTTGTATGGGCTCCGATACTTCACCTAACTCATGGCATAGTATAAGTGCTCATTCAAACATGTTCTGCCCAGATGGCTGGTGAGGGTGGACTTGCTTCCTGAATCTTTCTGTCCAGCAAGGGATCAGGATGAACACCCAACAGATGGCACAGTTTGGGCTCAGAGGATGTGACTTACCTATTGACCTACCGATTAATGGGAGTGGAGGAGAAAATGGAGCCCAGAGCCCTTACTCTTGACCTTTTCTGTTTTGAAAATAGAGAATTCAAGGTAACTATCTAGATGCTGCTGCTGTACAATAGGAAAAAAATGGCAAGTACGTAAAAGGAAATAATAACAAGATACCTCTGTGGCTGATCTGGGGTAAACATGTAGTGAGGCCAGTCACCCTGAGTTATAGAGATGGATCAAGAAGAACACACACACCCACATGCACACATACACAGGCTAACATGCACACGCACGAGCACACACGTGTGCACTCACATGTCTGCACACACATGTGCACATTAATATGGATACAGACACATGCACACAAATGCACATGCACACACGGGCAGACAGGCACACACATATGCACACACACACACAGGCTCAGCTCGGCTATTAGTTGGTCCATGAACTTTCTATTACTCCCCAGGCTCAGCTTCCATACCACTTTTGACAGATCTTCCTAAATATTTACCACGCTGATTTAGTCATTGGTACGTGTGCAATGGACAGCCTTCTACCAGAGCAGAACCTCCTCCGTGGAAGGCCTCACGCTGCATTTCTTTTATAAAATCTCTTTAATACGTAGGAAGAGGCCTTTTATGTAGTAAAACATGACATATATACTCAAAAACTGAACAACAATGAGTCAGTTTGTGAGTGTTTGTCAATACACTGGGCTTTGGAAGACTGTCTCCTCTGAAGGGGTCTCAGGTCAGTGCGCATTACCTGGTGGGAGAAGTGCTGGGAACATTTCCATCCCAGCAACTTCCTCATACCACGCTGCTTCTGGTTTGCCAAAATGAATCTAAATCCAGCAAAACCAACACAGTGCACAAGAATAACTGGCACATGACCACAAAGATCAGCCTTTTAGACATTGCTATTATTTGTGGGTATGTGGACCCAGGTTTCCCTCTTATTCTGCAGGGATGCTGACTCTACACACCCTGCATGGCTGACGGTGCTGCCCAGGGAAGATTCCAACCAGGGGAGTAGGGTCCCGTGCCCTCTGCACCCTCACGATGGAAACAGCAGGTGGAGAATATTAGGAGCCTAAAGATTAATAGAGGACTAATGCTTTACGGACATCTGAAGGTTGTGGATGAAGAATGAGGCCCAGCCAGAAGGCTGCACACTGGGTGAGCAGAGATGGCACTAGACATTCGCCTGGAAGTGCCCCGCCACAGCTTCCCAAGAGGGTCCCTGACCTCAGATCCCTGTCCTCCCCAGCCTGCCTCCTTCCCTGCCCCCAAATAGCCTCCCCAGGCTGAGCATGCTGTGTGGCCATGTCACTCCTAAATGCCAGCACTGCTTTCCATCACCCTACGAGCAAGTCCAGTCCGGCAGGCTTTCTGTATTCTGCCCTCCATGAATTAGCCTCCGCTCCATTCACAGTGTCTCACAACCTTTCCTGCATAATCAAGAGTTGTTACTTCATTTCACCACATTCTTTCTCTTGCATTTTCCTCTGCCAACATGTGAATCCAGTGATGGCAATGTCACTGATATCTCCCTGAGCCAGCTGGTGAGATCTCTCTGCTCATGCCAGGGAGCTATGAGTGAGGCAGTGTGGTATGAAGGTCCCGGTGGAAGGAGGTTAACCTGGGATTACATTATGCTGAGGGGGGAGGGGGAAGGACAATATCTTGGAGCTCAACATTTGTGAGTTGCTGAGCATTTGGGGAGTAAAATGTAAGTAATTAGGAGAAGAAAACAAATAAGAAGGGAAGTTTTAACCTAATGATTTGTACCCTCATATTAAACTGAAATAAAAAATAAATATAAAAAAAAAATGGGACGAAACTGGAATTTAGTTGTACCCTATCACCTAGATGTATTGATGCCTTCTGGGCATGACCCAACTTCTATTTATTTATTTATTTATTATTTATTTCTTTTTATTGTTAAATCATAGCTGTGTACATTAGTGCAATAGCCTGTACCCATTCTAAGATGCACCATAGATGTGGCCCCACCCATTACCCTCCCTCCACCAAAACCTCCCCACTCCCTTCCCCTTCCTGGGCCCTTTCCCCATAGTCTTGTGCTATAGTTGGGTTATAGTCTTCATGTGAAAGCTATAATTTAGCTTCATAGTACATTGGATACTTTTTCTTCCATTCCCAAGATACTTTGCTAAGAAGAATATGTTCCAGCTCCATCCATGTAAACATGAAAGAGGTAAAGTCTCCATCTTTCTTTAAGGCTGCATAATATTCCATGGTATACATGTACCACAATTTGCTAGTCCATTCGTGGGTCGATGGGCACTTGGGGTTCTTCCATGACTTAGCAATTATGAATTGAGCTGCAATAAACATTCTGGTACAGATGTCTTTGTTATATTGTGACTTTTGGTTTTCTGGGTATAAACCTAGTAAAGGAATTATAGGATCGAATGGCAGGTCTATTTTTAGGTCTCTAAGTATTCTCCAAACACCCTTCCAAGGAACGTATTAGTGGGCATTCCCACCAGCAGTGTAGAAGTGTGCCCTTTCCTCCACATCCATGCCAACATTTCTGGTTTTGGGATTTTGTTATGTGGGCTACTCTTACTGGCATTAGGTGATATCTCAGAGTAGTTTTGATTTGCATTTCTCTGATGATTCAGGATGATGAGCTTTTTTTCATGTGTTTGTAGATTTTGCGTTGGTCTTCTTTTTTTTTTTTGTAGAGACAGAATCTCACTCTACCGCCCTCGGTAGAGTGCCGTGGCATCACACAGCAACCTCTAACTCTTGGGCTTATGCGATTCTCTTGCCTCAGCCTCCCGAGTAGCTGGGACTACAGGAACCCGCCACAACGCCTGGCTATGTGTCAGTCTTCTTTAGAGAATTTTCTCTTTAAGTCCCTTGCCCACCCTGAGATGGGGTCACGTGTTCTTTTCTTGCTAATAAATTTGAGTTCTCTGTGGATTCTGGTTATTAGACCTTTATCGGAGGTATAACATGCAAATATTTTCTCCCATTCTGAGGGCTGTCTGCTTGCTTTACTCACTATGTTCTTGAATGTGCAGAAGCTTTTTATTTTGATAAGGTCCCAGTAGTGTATTTTTGATACTGCTTCAATTGCCTGGGAAGTCCTCTTCATAAAATATTCACCCAGGCCGATTCCTTCAAGAGTTTTCCCTGCACATTCTTCAAGTATTTTTATAGTTTCATGTCTTAAGTTTAAATCTTTTATCCAGTGAGAGTCTATCTTACTTAATGGTGAAAGGTGTGGGTCCAGTTTCAATCTTCTACAGGTTGCCAGCCGGCTCACCCAGCACCATTTGTTAAATAGGGAATCTTTTCCCCACTGAATGTTTTTAATTGGCTTGTCAAAGATCAAATAACGGTAAATAGCTGGATGCATCTCTTGGTTCTCTATTCTGTTCCAGACATCTATTCTCTGCTTTTGTGCCAGCACCATGCTGTTTTGATCACTATGGATTTATAGTACAGTCTCAGGTCTGGTAGCGTGATTCCTCCTGCTTTGTTTTTATTGCTGAGTAATGTTTTGGCTATTTGAGTTTTTTTCTGATTCCATATAAAACGAAGTATTATTTTTTCAAGATCTTTAAAGTATGACAATGGAGCTTTAATAGGAATTGCATTAAAATTATATATTGCTTTGGGCAGTATGGACATTTTAACAATGTTGATTCTTCCCAGCCATGAGCATGGTATGTTTTCTATTTGTTAACATCTTCGGCTATTTCTTTTCTTAGAGTTTCATAGTTCTCTTTGTAGAGCTCTTTCACGTCCTTTGTTAGGTATACTCCGAAATATTTCATCTTCTTTGGCATTACTGTGAAAGGAATAGAGTCCTTGACTATTTGTTCAGCTTGGTTATTGTTGGTATATATAAAGGCTACAGATTTATGGGTGTTGATTTTGTAGCCTGAGACATTGCTATATTCCTTGATCACTTCTAAAAGTTTTGTGGTAGAATCCCTAGTGTTTTCCAGATATATGATCATATCATCTTCGAAGAGCGAAAGTTTGATCTCTTCTGACCCTATGTGGATACCCTTGATCACTTTTTCTTCCTAATTGCAATGGCTAAAACTTCCATTACAATGTTAAAGAGCAATGGAGACAATGGGCAACCTTGCCTGGTTCCTGATCTAAGTGGAAATGATTTCAATTTAACTCCATTCAATACGATGTTGGCTGTGGGTTTGCTGTAGATGACCTCTATTAGTTTAAGAAATGTCCCTTCTCTACCAATTTTCTTAAGTGTTCTGATCATGAAGAGATGCTGGATATTATCAAAAGCTTTTTCTGCATCAATTGAAGGAATCATAGGGTCTTTATTTTTAAGTTTGTTTATGTGTTGAATTACATTTATAGATTTACGTATATTGAACCAGCCTTGAGACCCTGGGATAAATCCGACTTGGTCATGGTGTATAATTTTTTTGATGTGCTGTTGGATTCTGTTTGTTAGGATCTTGTTGAGTATTTTAGCATCTATATTCATTAGTGATATTGGTCTATAATTTTCTTTTCTTGTTGGGTCATTCCCTGGTTTGGGGATCAAGGTGATGTTTGCTTCGTAGAATGTGTTGGGTAATATTCCTTCTTTTTCTATAATTTGGAAGAGGTTTAGTAGTATAGGTACTAGTTCTTCTTTAAATGTTTGGTAGAATTCTGACGTAAAGCCATCTGGTCCTGGGCTTTTCTTTTTAGGGAGATTTTGTATAGTTGATGCTATTTCAGAACTTGATATAGGCCTGTTCAACATTTCCACTTCATTCTGGCTAAGTCTTGGTAGGTGGCGTGCTTCCAGGTATTGGTTGATTTCTTTCAGATTTTCATATTTGTGAGAATAGAGTTTCTTGTAGTATTTGTTACGGATTTTTTTAATTTCTGAGGGGTCTATTGTTATTTCTTCATTACCATTTCTGATTGATGAAATTAGAGATTTTACTCTTTTTTTCCTGGTTAGGTTGGCCAAAGGTTTATCTATTTTATTGATCTTTTCAAAAAACCAACTTTTGGATTTATTGATCTGTTGTATAATTCTTTTGTTTTCAATTTCATTTAATTCTGCTCTGATTTTGGTTATTTCTTTTCTTCTGCTGCATTTGGAGTTGAAGTGTTCTTCTTTCTCCAGTTGCTTGAGATGTTCCATTAAGTTATTGACTTCCTCTCTTTCTGTTTTCTTGAGGAAGGCTTGCAGTGCTATAAATTTCCCTCTTAGGACTGCCTTTGCAGTATCCCAGAGGTTCTGGTAATTCGTGTCTTGATTGTTGTTTTGTTCCAAAAATTTGGTGATTTCCTTCTTAATCTCATCTATAACCCATGTATCCTTCAGCATGAGGTTGTTTAGGTTCCATGTTTTTGTATGGGTATGCAGGTTCCTGTTGTTATTTAGTTCAACTTTTATTCCATGATGGTCTGAGAAGATGCAAGGAATAATTTCTATTTTTTTAAATTTGCTGAGGTTAGATTTGTGGCCTAGGATGTGGTCGATTTTGGAGTATGTTCCGTGGGCTGATAAGAAGAATGTGTATTCAGTTTTTTGGGGATGAAATGTTCTGTAGATGTCTGTTAAGTCCAGATGTTGAATGGTTGAGTTTAAATCTAAAATTTCATTGCTTAGCTTCTTTTTGGAGGATCTATCCAGGACTGTTAAAGGGGTGTTAAAATCTCCAACTACTATGGAAGTGGAGGAAATCGTGTTGCTCATGTCTGTTAGAGTTTCTCTTATAAATTGATGTGCGTTGTGGTTGGGTGCATAAATATTAATAATTGAGGTCTCATCATATTGAGTATTACCTTTAACAAATATAAAGTGTCCATCCTTATCCTTAATTATTTTGGTTGGTTTAAAGCCTATTGCATCTGCAAACAGGATTGCAACGCCTGCTTTTTCCTGCTTTCCATTTGCCTGGAATATAGATGACCATCCCTTCACCTTGAGTCTATATCTGTCTTTTAATGTAAGATGCGATTCGTGGATGCAGCAGATATCTGGCTTGAGTTTTTGTATCCAGTCAGCCAACCTATGCCTCTTTAGAGGACAATTTAAACCATTCACATTAATTGAGAGTATTGACAAGCCTTTTGAGAGACGGGTGGACATTTTTAATCCTTTTGTGACTGTGGAAGTTGGAATTTGATCAAAGATTTTTGGGTGGGTTTACTTTTGTGGTGGAGAATTATGCTGGTCTTTATGAAGGATAGGTCTAAGAATGTCCTGGAGAGCTGGTTTAATTGTGGCAAATTTCTTCAACATGTGAATGTCATTGAAGTATTTAATTTCTCCATCATAAATGAAGCTTAGTTTTGCTGGGTACAGAATCCTGGGTTGAAAGTTATTTTGTTTTAGGAGATTAAAAGTCGATGACCATCCTCTTCTAGCTTGAAATGTTTCAGCAGAGAGATCTGCAGTTATTCTGATATTCTTCCCCTTGTAGGTAATGGTGTTCTTTCGTCTGGCAGCTTTCAGAATTTTCTCCTTCATATTAACGTTAGTGAAATTGATTATGATGTGTCTGGGGGATGTCTTATTTGGGTTGAGCTGTGCTGGAGTTCTGAAACTGTCTGCTATCTGAATTTTGGAATCTCTTGGCATGTCTGGAAAGTTCTCCTTCATAATCTCATGGAGAAGAGACTCTGTGCCTTGTGAAGCCACTTCGTCACTTTTGGGGATCCCTATAAGACAAATAGTGCCTTTCTTCAAATTATCCAAGAGCTCTCTGAGAGAGTGATCTGTTTTTGCTATCCATTTCTCTTCTTCTTTGAGGGTTTGGGAGTGTTCGAAAGCTTTGTCTTCAGTGTCAGAAATCCTTTCTTCTGCTTGCTCTATTCTGTTCCTGAGGGATTCTACTGTGTTTCTCAGATCTTTGAGGGATGCAACTTCTTGTCTTAATATGTCGAAATCTTTGGTCATTTTGTCTTTGAATCCGTTGAATTCTTGAGATAACTTTTGGAATTCTAATTTGATCTTATTTGCTATCCAGATCCTGAATTCAATTTCTGACATCTCAGCTATTTGTTTGTGCATGGGATCTTGTGCTGTTTCTGCCCCATTGATCCTTGGGGGAGTTGATCTGCTCTGATTATTCATATTGCCAGAGTTTTTCTGTTGATTTCAACTCATGGTTATTTTTCACCATTGCCTCTGGCTGTCCTCAGAGTTGGGGAGGTGTCTCTCCAAGATTAGACCCCAGTGGGATCACTCTATTGTTGCTGGATCTTTGTAGTGAGTGACCCTGTGTAGTTCCGCTGGGGCTGCTCTAGCTAGGGAGTTCTGGTTGTGGAAGCAGCTCTGGTGTGTGACACACCCGGATCCAGCAACAGGGCTGGGGGTGGTGGGCACAGTTCTGCGAGTGCCTGGCACCCAGTGACTTTCGCACAGACAGCCCAAGGCTCCAGTAGTCTCTGGCCAGGAGAAGAGCTCTGCGCAGAGGCAGGGAGGGCTCCAAAGGGCATGCAGCTACCAGCGTCCCTGTTGAGATGAACGGGCTAGTGTGGAAGCTGGGAGGATGCAGGGTTGTGTGGCTCCCGTAGTTCCTGGTCAGGGAATGCAGGGGCCCGGTGGGTGCGGGTCATGGTCAGGGGTCACTGCACAGCTCTTATGGAGGTCTGGCGGCACCAAGCCCAGGAGTTTGAGGTTGCTATGAGCTGTGACATCACGGCACTCTACCCAGGGCAACAGCTCAAGGCTCCAGTGTGCCAAAACAGTCTCACTCTGCCCCTAAGGATTAAGGCTGTAAGGCAGCTCAGTCCCCACCTTTAGGCTGCTCAGTCAGTAGGTTACTTTGACCCTCCCAAACCTTGCTCTGAGACCCTGAGGGCGGAGCTTGCGGGGGCAGTTCTTTCACAATGGCTTCCTGCGCCCAGCTCAGTGGCTCAGTCTGGGGCCCCAGACAACGCTGAAAGTTCTCCACTCTCCTGCTCAAGCTCTCCCCAAGGCAGTTCAACTGAGTGCCAAGTCCAAGAACACCAAAACAGTTCACAGGTAAGGCCCTTCGGTTGGCAGTCTCACTGCTGGTTGTATTCACGGTTGCTGATGTGATTAGGTCGATTGAACACATGCAACTACTTGCCATATTTCCACTGTTTTTGTCCTTTTCTTGGGGTCCAGAAGTCCCTCGCTGGTTCCCTGTATCCTCAAAGAGATGATTATAGGCAGATCCCACTAGCCAGAGATGCCTGGAGTCTTGTTTCCCCAGACTTGCTGTGCCCAGTTGCAGGGAAGCTGTTACTCAGCCGCCATCTTTAATCTCCCCCAACTTCTATTTAAACCAATATTATTACCATAAATTGGGATCTCAAAGTTAAATGCCTGCAGGGCCCAGCTATGTAAGATAAATGTAGGCAATAGGGAGTGGTGGAGACTGTGGTGAAACAGAGACAAAATGCTATGCATGAAGGAAGCAGCAGTAACCCAGCTCCATCCACTTCCTGGCATGTGGAGTGTTAACCCAGATTGCCAGAGCTTTTCTCCTTTCTAAGAGAAATTGTAAATGTGGAAATGGGTGAAATTTCCCAAATTAAAAATGTTGATTCCAGACGTTAACAAACATTATGTTGGCCAATATATGTATCAGTGGGCCAGCTCCAGTTCATGGGAGGGAGGCCACAAAGTGGCCTCCATTTTATATGGACTTTTCTGGAATGTGTGCATAGGCATCTGCAGGCAGGTGTAAATGTAGCTCCTGTCAATAATTCAGACTAGAAACCATATGTAAAAACATCCCAGGGAACAGAGCAGAGCCATAAAGGATCCCAACCTGCTAGTCAGTGAAAGAGAAGATGCTATGGTGAAGAGATATAAATGCAAGGTAAATGGAATAACGGAAGACCTGACTCCTCCTCAGGAGGTGACGGGATTGATAGCATCCTCCTGCCAACCCCAGGAGCTGGACAGCTCCAGTCAGTCTTCTCAGCTCCCATAGTGCAGGGAGGCTGGGCCTGTGGAGAGGTGGGGAAGGGCTGTGACCCTGGAGAACAGCATTGCTGAGCCAGGGGTGCAGACACATGCACAGCCCAGCACAGGCGCTTCCCCTCACTGGCTTCCAGTATATTCTCCCAGCTCTTAGCCAACCTGAACTCAAGGCCATTTTTTACCCTTAAACATTTGAGCTATGTTCTGTGTTGTCCACAGATACGGTGGTTCCAATCAAAAAAGTTCCTGCATGTCCCCTGTAAACCACCAGATCATGCCCAACCTTGTGGATTTCACATGCAATATGGACTGTGGTCACCTTCCTAGCACCAGGAAGCAGGGCAGACTGGAGACATGTGAGTCGTCTGAGGCCAAGCAAACCTGCACGTGAATCCTGATGCTATCAGTCCTAACCGCGGCACCACAAGCAGGTATCCAACCACTCCAAGCCTCAGTTCCTTTCCTGTAAAATGAGAAACTTGCCCCATTCATGTAGGAAACACTAGATTAGTGCCTCTTATGAAAGGCTTCACCTATTTTTTCTGCGCAATGAATACTCTCGTTATCTTCCCCTTCCTAAGTGGACTCCAAAGGTCACATCCTCAAAGAAATTTGCTTGATTAAGTCCTCTTGACACTAACCGTTGTTTTACTCTGCATCCTTTCACCAAAACAGAATCTTAGCGTCTAACATATGGTTACAAAGAAGAGTTTTTGAGTTAGAGAAACTTAGTTTTGAATTCTGGTTTCAACACTAGCTGTGTCATCAGGAGAAGTTTCGGTTTCTTTATCTGCAAGACAGGAGTAATAACAGTCCTGACTGCAGGACCCTTATGAGGATTCAGGGAAATAATGCAGGCCAACTGCTTAGAACAGGACCTGGCAACGAGAAAGTCTCCAACAGAGGGAAACTGTTCTTATTAGGGGGGAAAATAGCAGAAGTGGTAGCTAGCAGGTTGAGATTTTGAGCCCACCTTGACCTAAATAAATTACGTGACCTTGGTCTATTCCCATAACTTCTCTGTTTCCAGAGCTGGAAACTGAAAGTCAGATCAGCTGCCTAATGTCCCAGGAATCTTGTGAACATGAAATAATATTATAGATATGAAGAGTATTCCTTGAAAAATGAAAATCATGGGGGTTTACACATCTACTGGCAAAAACCTTATTTTTTCCTTTGTGTATGCACATTTGTCTGGAAGTTCCTCGAAGGCATGAAGAGATCTTTTCATTTCTTTTGCACCCAGTCCATGGTTTCTGATTTCTGTTGCTTGCTCAGTATACAGGCTGTGTTTCTTTCCCGCCCCTGCCTACCCTATAGACCAGGCTAGATTGAAAAGCATCTACTCCTCATGTGTGGGCAGCGTTCCTGCCAAGGCAAAGACTCAGCTCCTGGTATGAGGGCCTGAGCTGCCCCAAGGAGAGGGGAAAGATTAAGCATCTGTAATAAATGTTCCCCAGGCAGGGAGGGAAAAATCACCTAACACTCTTGTGGCTTTGAGAGAAAAAACAAGAGTAAGAGAAGAGAAGGAGGAAACAGAAAACCCTGAGCTTTAAACAAGTGGCTGGGCTGTTTGTCATCTATAAAGTGAGGCAATGGAAAAGCACAAGAGGGCAGTGGTCCCTGGGTCTGCTGCAGGTCTTCACACCTCAGATGTCTGCTCCCACGCTCCTGGGCTGTCCATCTGCAATTGCTTTTTCTTCAGCAAAAACAGAGAGCTCTCACTGGGTTGAAGTTTCCCACCTGGCTCAGGAGTTTCTAGACCTGGCCTAGGTGGTCCCTAAGTAAATATTTTTATCCTCACTCACTCACCTCCCAATGGAAAAAAAAAAATCATCTCTTTGCTCCGTTAGAGAAGAAAGCTCCCAAACCAAACAACAGATCATTTGCATCCCTGGAACCCTCATTCCAGGGACTCCCAGGAGGGCGTGTGGTTTAAATCCGAGTATCCAGGGTACTTGTCCATCTTCTAGCCAAATCTGCTTAACATGGCCCGACAGAGAAAGTTTGGACACATGCCAAAGCACTTTGGTGCCTGTGCAGATTGGCACAGACTCTCCCCACGACCCAAGAGTTCTAGAAATCCACTGCAGACAAAAATTAAAGCAATAGCCTAACTTAAGTGCAAACAGCCTGCACCCTTGACTTTTGTGCGTTGACGGAGCCCTTCATGATTACACCATAGCCCTAGAGTCAACAAGAACACTCCTGCTATACAGATAATTTCAAAGGCTCTTTTGCCCCTGCATTCAACTGGCTTGGGCTGAGTAGGTCTTTTCATAAACCATTTCAGATGCTCCCCTATTAGTGCCAGGCTGAAGGCATCCAAAGATGAACAAAATACAAGGACCTCATGGTTCTTATGATAAAGATGAAAATCCAGATTGACAATTATAAAACTATCAGTTTGCAAGGGTTACTACGGCAGATGGTTACACATGTAGGGGCTTGAAAAAGCACAAACATATTCTCCTACAGCTCAGAAGGGCAGAAGACTAAAATCCAGGTGTTGGCAGAATCAGTTCTTTCTGGAGACTCCAAGGGAGAAGATGTTCATGTCTCTCTCCTGGATGCTGTGGCTTCTGGCCATCCTTAGAGATCTTAAGCTGTGGCTGCCTAATCCCGGCCTCACCTTTCATCTTTATTTAGCCTCCTCTGTGTCTCTGTGTCACGTTTCTCTTTGCTTTTCCCTTGTAATTGGACTGAGGGCCCCCCTAAGTCCAGGGTGCGTTCACCCTGAGATCCTTGGCTTCATTATATTTCCAAAGACCCTAGTTCCAAACAAGGTCATGTTCACAGGCACTGAGGGTTAGGACTTGGACATATCTTTTGAGAGGATGCAATTCAACTCACTACAAAGATCAAATGCGATATGTGTTATGAAAACAGAGGCGAGGGCAGGCCACTACTGCAACCAAAAAGAGGAGGGCCCACTGCAGCTGAGGCAAGAGTCAGGGAAGGACTCCAGAGGTGGTGGCTTGTCAAGGGAGTTTGGAGGAGTTCACCTCGCGGAGGGACTGCTTGTGTGAAGGTGGAAAGTGTCCTAAGGGGATTATACTATCTTTGGCATTTGAATGTTGGCAGGATCCTTGGATCCCCTGCCTGCTCACACTGTTTCTCCACTAGCACTCAGGAAGCGTGACAAGGAAAACCTCTCTGCACTGGCTGCAATTTCAAATAGTGCAGTTGTAACCCACCATGCACAGGGCTACCCACGTTGGCTTCGCATCTAATAACAAATAAAGCTCACTTCTCCCTATTTTTTCTCCTTCTTCCTATTGGAGTTCTATGTTGTTTCTCTTCCTGGGAATCCCAACTCATTGTCAATGAGTAGCCAAAACATTCATTCATATCCACTGTTGCAACTCACCTATCTCAATGCCCAGAAGCATTCCTGGGGGTGTGATCAGAGCCTGCCCCTGTCAAACAGATAAAATAGTGGGCGTGAGGACCACAGGGAGCGTGTGTGACTGTGATGTGTGGAGTGTGAGCAGGGAAGAAGAGAGGGCAGTTCACACTAGAGAGCTGGAAAGAAGACATTATGGAGGGTCTCACAAATGAGACCCCTTCTGAGTCCTCTCAGAAGCCCAACAGCAGGACAGAAACTTGAAAAGCTGTGTCAAAGCCCCAAATCCCTTGCACATGTGTAAACATTAGATACTGCTGCCTGGGGACCACCCCAGTTCTCAAGGAATTAAAGCTTCAGCATCAGGAAGTGTGGGACAGGATGGAAGGGTAAGAGAAAAGCTGAAAGCACAGAGGGCTTCCTGGAGGACTCTCTGCTTGTCTTTGGAAACAGAATTGTCCAGGGTCTGAACTTCATTGTCAAAGCCGATTTGAAGTGAATGAACCCCTTAAGGAAAAGGTATAGAGAAGTGAAGCTGGTATAGGCAGTGTCCTTATGAGCATATTACTAAATTATAACGGTTATATTTGTCCAGAGGGATGATTTCCTCCTGGTGGAGTGAACCTGGCAAAGGTCTAACCTTGACATAAGCATAGGGGGAGGGGCAAAACCCTCAGAAGATGTTTAACTTGTCATATCCATCCCAGTGGATAGAAGTATCAGGGAAGCCACTTTTTGTGTGTGTGTGTGTGTGTGTGTGTGTTTTGGCCGGGGCTGGGTTTGAACCCGCCACCTCCGGCATATGGGACCGGTGCCCTACTCCTTTTTTTTGATGCCTAAGAAACTGCCTGCCCTAGACCATAAAGTAAGCTCCAGCCACACCCTGGTGGTCATGAAGGGGAGAGGTCTTATATGCACAACACAGGCTTGGTAATGCTTTTTGGATAGGGATACCAGAGCTTGTTTTAGGGTGAAATAGTTCATGAATTTGTGGTAATTAAATGCCTCCACACTGAATGCTCTGCTTAACTGAGGTCACAGCACAGGGGTGGGATTTTGTGTGGAAATTCAAAGTGCATTGGAACCATGAACTCAAAGAAAGCTCCTCCCCCCATCACCACACCCTGGTGTGTGTTTTCAAATGGCCCTTTGTCCTACATAGCCCACCACTCCGAGAACACTACATGGCCGATTCGGAGGAAGGCCACATCCCAGGCATTCTTGTTGGCCTTCCAAACTCAGTATTTATGTGTGGCTTTGGATGGTCTTCAGAAGATTCGCTGAAGCATTCATACCAGCTCAATCCAAAACTTCTCTCTTTTGCTAGATTATTCCTCTTTTTAAAAAAACACCTCTCCTTTTTTTTTTTTTTAATTAAATCATAGCTCTGTACATTAATGCAATTATGGGGTACAATGTGCTGGTTTTATATACAATTTGAAATGCTTCCATCAAACTGGTTAACCTAGCCTTCACTGCATTGCTAGATTATTCTTTATATGACAGCTGCGGCATCCCAGATTATTTCAGAGTCAAGTGTCAGGCACATGACCTCCCAAAGTTTAAAAAAAAAAAGGAGAGAAAATGGCCAGCTACCCTGATCTTCAAGTACTTCTCCTGAAAGGCCCTATGGTATTCCATATTAGAGGCTTGGAAAATAACCACACGGCTGTCAGAAAACTGCAGAAATTGTGCTGGCAAGATTGGCTTGTGGTGGCTCTGTCTACAGCTTGTGTTTCTTGTCTGCCTGCCAAGACCCACTGTCCCTGATAAATGTAGCGCTCAGAGATGGCTAACAAGAGGGGCAGACTGCAGCACACAAACCAGCCTTCTGGAGGAGATTGGAGAGGCCAGGTCTGGAAGGAAAGGGAAAATGGTGAGGTTGAGAGAATCCAGGACCACTTCTAGAAAACAGGAGCCTATTTGTGCTTAATTATTACTTGCATTTCCCTAATAAGTAGGGTTGGTGTTAGCAATTGTGGAGGCACAAAGAGACACATGATGTGACCTTTGCCCTCAACCGTCTATGGGGTGGGTAGTAAACATCCCACCTGGGGGCATAAGTGATAATACTATTTAATAAAAGGAGGGGATTAAGGTTATACCTGTGAGTACAGGGGAAGAGACAAGTTCCAATTTAGAATATTTGGAGAACATACAAATTTTAATGTATTTTATTTATTGTGTTATATATCATTTAATACTTCTGAGTGCTCTAATTAGATGCAAATACATTTAATTCTCCTCATATCCTATGATATAGTAACTATTAGTACACTCATTGTTTTGTTTTTTGGATGAGAAAACTGAAACTGTTAAGTTACCCAGGTGATAAGTGGCAGAGCTGGGATTGAAAATCTCATGGGAGCACAAAGCCAGAAATGGATTAATAAGCTATGGTATATGTATACTATGGAATACTATTCAGCCATAAAAAAGATACTGACTTCACATCTGTTGTATTAACCTGGATGGAGTTGAAACCCATTAGGAGAAAAACTCATTTCAATTCAAGTTGGGAGGAGGGTGAATGAATGAGGGAGGGGGAGGGGGTGTTTGGGGTCCTCCCACTGAATGGGCACAGTGTAGGGGTATATCACACATCTTTGAGGTATAGGACCTAACTACAACAGGAACTCTACCTAACAAATTCAAATATTGTGATTTGGTTGCTTGTACCCTCACATTAACCTGAAAAAAATAAATGAACTTTGGCTGGACTTGGAAAGTAGGTTAAGATTTGAAAGTCAGGAAGGCAGGAAGGTCTTTCATCTGGGAGATGGCCAGACACTGGTGGGAAAGGAAGTGACCTGATGCAAGAGTCATCTTGTGGCTGGTTATCTTATAGAACTAAGCAGACAATATTGGGAAGGGAGGCAAAGGAAGAAATGGAAAGACTGTTCAGTGACTTAGCCAACACCTGGCTTAGGTCTCAGAAATGGGAGTGAATGGACAAATTTCAAAAGAATCCATTAATGAAGAACTGACACATATGATGGCAAATTAGATATGAGAAAAAATGATGTGGAAAGCCAAAGACATCTCTCAAAATTTGACTTAAAAAACAGTGGTGCTGCTGATGGAATTAGGGAAGCCAATTATCCTGTTGATGGAATTAGGAAAGCAAGGGTTTTTAGAAAGATCAGTGATGAAAACACTATGTAAAGAGACATTTTCAGTTTGGGATGCTTGTAGGATTCTAAATACATATGTCCATCAGGCAATTGCTTAAGTGGGGTTCGAGCTTAGGAAAAGGGTCAAACTTGGATTTATAGATTTAGGAACCATTAGGGTAGAGGTGGGTGGACACATCTGCACCAAGAGAAAGGAAATAGAAGAACAGAAGTTAAGGGTTGAACTTCATGTTAATCCAGTTACCAGAGGAAGCGGATTAACTAATAATGATCCCAAGAAAGGAAATAAAGAAGAAAGGTATAAAACTAGGATAGTGTAACACTGTGGAAACCAAGGGAAGATGAAATGAAAAGTCAGTCAGTGGTCAGTAAGGTGGAATGCTGCAATGAGGCTATGGAAAATGGGGAGAAATGTCTTACAAAACAGGCAAGAGCCAGAAAATAAAACTGCATTGGCTTCTGAGCAGCCAATATGAGGGGATGGCCCTTCTTTACTTCTCTAAGTTGAGCATTGCCTGTTCTGCCAACAGTTTGTTATACAGAGTGGCTTGAAACCTTTCAACCTCCCATCATGCTCTATCTGTAGGCAGCACACCATAACGAAAGGAAAATCACTTGGGCTCAAATTCAAAGACTGATGATAAAAACAAATTTGACAACCAACTGAGCAGGTCACAGAAAAGGCAGAACCCTAGGTGCTCATGGTATACAATTTCCTCTAGGCAGTTATAGTTTTTGAGTGCAATTATTAAGCAGGTGTAAATCCATTGGAAAGACTTTGTTGCATGTCCAGATGAAATGAAGAAGTACTGTGTATGGGAGTCGTCTCTTAATTTATCAACACAGTAAATCTCAGCTTAAAGTCAAATAAAGTTAATGTGTCATGATTTGTTCTTAGTAAACCAATGTGGATTCCCAGAGATCATTTCACTGTGGTTTTAATTTTTCAAAACTATAATTTAATCATGTTTCCTAGAATTTTACCAATTATTTAAAAATGTTAAAAATAAAAGCAAAGTTGCAATGAAAATATAAATTTAAGAAATTAGATTTTAATAAATTTGGATTCTTTCTGATCATTAGTCCTTTAAGAATCTTCTCATGCATTGTATCATCTCAGTGATAAATAATAAGATTCCTAAGAGGGAGTACAAATATAGAGCTTGCCCCCCAAAATGTATACACATTTTAAGAAAGGAAAAATCTGTATTAAACTTATAATACTCAATATATAATGATAACGTCTGTTGTCTTGTATAGTGTTTCTTGTATCTTTTGTAATTGCAGAAGTCAAATGTGACTTGAGTATTACAATTTTTTAATCCAGTCTTTTCCTTTCTTAAAATGTGTATACCTTTTTTTGGCACTCTCTGTATTTGTTTTTAGGAGGCTAAGATAAGACTTTTCAAGCCCTAAAGTCTTGAACTCATGGGTGCCCAATTGTTCTCCCTCCATTTTCCCTTGATTTTCCTTCTTATATAGTGTGTTTTGTGCTTTCAAATGTGAAGACAATTCTTCCTAGAAAATCTGAAACCAAGCAGAAATGGAATGTTCCTTTATAGGGCCTATAGGCCCTTACCTAAGATTTATTTCATCTTGGTTTTTTCATCTCTGTTACTCAGCACTGCAGTTCAGCTTGGCAACTGTTCATTAAGTGTCCACTATTTGCATGTCCCTCAATCTTTGGGGACATGAGGCCCTTACCTAAGATTTATTTCATCTTGGTTTTCAGAGTTCCAAGCAGCCAACAAATGAATGGAACCCATATTGCATCTTCTGATTCAAATCCATTTATAAATGAATTCTTTTGAGATCTACATGCAAAAAGCCCCCCAAGCATCCAATAAGTTTCATGAGCAGCCCTTCCCCTCTTGTTCTCAATGGAATTATTTTCAACACAATGTGTTAACTACTGCCATTCCTCAAACTTAGAAATCATTGTTCATTTGAGAACTCTTCTAGAAGTAGGCGTCCATCTACCTATTCTATGAATTTCTTGATGACTTGAGCCCATGTGTGGAAATCCTCACTGCATCTTTAACCTCTCTGAGATGGTTCTCTCAAAAGTCCTATTAATTCAATATTTTTTTGAAGTCCAATTCTAAGTCAAAGGGGAATTCAGCTGTATTTTTTCCTTTATATTGGATCAATAAATTGTGGTATATGTACACCATGAAATATTATGCAGTCTTAAAGAAATATGGATACTTTACCTCTTACATGTTTACATGGATGGAGCTGGAACATATTCTTCTTAGCAAAGTATCTCAAGAATGGAAGAAAAAGTATCCAATGTACTTAGCTCTACTATGAAACTAATTTATAGCTTTTCTACGAAAGCTATAACCCAATTAGAACCTAAGAATATGGGGAAAGGGGAAAGGGAGTGGGGGGAGGAGGGATGGTGGGAGGGTAATTGGTAGGACCACACCTACAGTGCATCTTACAAGGGTACATGTGAAACGTACTAAATGTAGAATATAAATGTCTTAACACAATAACTAAGAAAATGCCAGGAAGGCTATGTTAACCAGTGTGATGAAAATATGTCAAATTGGGGCGGAGACAAGATGGCTGACTGAAGCCTGCTTTCCATAGAGGCTCCCATCTAGAAGGAGAGTTAAAGGACAGAAATTTAGCAAGTAACCTGGCGGATTAGACCTGCGCCAAAAGAGAAGGTTGAAGAATGTACATCAACCCTGCTGAGGCGAGGTACGACCCCAAGGATACAAACAAAAGGTACAAAATCCATCACCAAGTGGATGGGAGTCCCCTCTCCCATGAGAATGGCTCGGAGTACCCCACAAACAAACAAGCAGAGTTCACAAGTACTCCCATTATACTCCACAGGAGAGACCCTCTAAAAACTGGACCTACTTCCCCCACTAGGGTGCCATGGTTGTCTCCTGCCAGGCATAAACCTGTGTAAAACTGTATATATTCTCTACCTGTAATTCTGAGCTCCTAGCACTCCCCTCCACTCTCACTCTGAGGTCGAAGGCCTGTCCCCCAGGAGTCCAGATTCTTGGGTGTTTTGTCAAGAGGTGTGGACAGAGACTGGGGTCGGTGTTGCAGCTGGTCGGTGCTGATTCTGTGGCACAGGAGGAGAGGACAGTCAGCTGAGAGGGAACCACACAAGGAGCAGTGGTGCCCCAAGGCACAGAGCAGCAGCCATTTTGGGCTCACCCCTGGATATTCTGGAGTGACCCCCGGTCTCTCTGGTCAACCAGAGGAGGCTGGGGCATCTTCTCAGGTGGCAACACTGGCGGAACAGATCTTGGATGGAAACACAGGCCCTGTGAGTAAAGGGTTTGCCTGAGGCAGTACCGGCCTGGGTGGAATGTGGGGACTAGAAAACGCAAGTGTAGTGCCGGCAGACTCCCAGGGCACAGCTGATCCAGAGGACCACTTTACTGAGCTTAAGACACATCCAGCCCTCAGGTGATCATCAGCCTAGACAAAGGAGGGGAGGAGGCTAGAACTGACCGCTAACCGTGGTGCGAATACAAACTACTGGGCAGAAGCAAAAACAGGGCCTGAGGCACAGTTTCTGTGAACTCAAAACAGCTTCTCTTCTGCAGGGGAATTTAGCAGGGACAGAAACAAATTCCACAAAGTTGTTCTGTTCTGTCAGTACCATAAATCATGGGCGGGGCTGGAACTGAGTGAACAGCCCCAGCCTCTATCAAACGCCCAGGGTTGTCAGGCCACACCTCCCCCTGGAAGATAGTGGCAGAGAGCAGCAGCCTGGCTGAGGAGACATAGATCTCCTTGTGATTCAGGTAGGTGCAAACTTCTGGAGTATCTGCTCATTGGAGGCAACTGGGTCACAGCCCTGCGGGGTTATCAGTGACTGAGTGTGACAGAGGTGCAAGGTGGGGAAAGAGGCATAAATCTTCCCAGACTAAACTATTTTCTGGGTGGGTCCTCCTGACCTCATGAAGCACCGGTGTGAGTAATATTTGAGTTGTCAGGAGACCCCTGTGATCTAGTTGCCAAACTCTCCCATCTGAGACAATTGCTGACTGAGACAATTGATTTGGACCTTTTGAACTAAGACAATTGCCCGAGGACTATCCAAGTGGTGCCCTGGGTGTGTGGTTGTAGGAAAGTTTGATTCTCCTTTTCCAATTGTTGCCTATGGGGGGCGGAGTGACTTAATTGCTGGTATTTCTCCACAGCTGAGACTTCAACCCAGAGTAACTGTTTCACTAGGATCAGAAAGAGACCAGCTGAAAACAAGACAGAGCCACTTAGCCCCACTTAGCCCCACCACACCAGGCAGGTACCCAGTTTCTCAGGTCGTAGCACTGTACAGGTCCTCAGCAAAGCTCCAGGGGGAAAGGTATAGACACCAGTCTCAGCTTTTGGGCAAAGGGCTGGTTAATCACTACTCCTGGAGCCCCAAACCCAACTTTTCTTTATCCACTCATCTAGTCAAATGGCATAAAATAGTCATGGGGTGGAATCAGTGGAAAAACTCTGATAACATGAATAAACAGAGTAGATCAACCCCCCTCCCCAAGGAAAGATATGAAAAATGTAACTGAAGATCCCATTCATAAACAGATGGCTGAGATGTCAGAAATCAAATTCAGAATTTGGATTGCAAACAAGAGTAACAGAATGGAGGAAAAGTTGGAATTAGAAATTTGAGGAGCAATTCAAAAGTTGTCTCAAGAATTCAATGAATTTAAAGACAAAACCACCAAAGACTTTGACATATTGAAGCAAGAATTTGCAGCCCTCAAAGATCTGAAAAATACAGTAGAATCCCTTAGTAACAGAGTGGAGCAAGCAGAAGAAAGGATTTCTGACATTGAAGACAAAGCTATTAAACACTCCTGAACTCTCAAAGAGGAAGAGAAATAGAGAGCAAAAATGGATCATTCTCTCAGAGAGCTTGGGGATAATTCGAAGAAGGGTAATATCTGCCTCATTGGAATCCCTGAAAGTGATGAAGTGGCCTCATAAGGCACAGAGGCTCTTCTCAATGAAATTATGAAAGAGAATTTTCCAGACATGCCAAGAGATTCTGAAATTCAGATAGCAGACAGTTTCAGAACCCCAGCACAACTCAATCTGAATAAGACATCCCCTAGGCACATCATAATTAACTTCACTAAAGTAAATGTGAAGGAGAAAATTCTCAAAGCAGCCAGAAGTAAGAAAACCATAACCTACAAAGGGAAGAATATTAGACTGACTGCAGATCTCTCTGCTAAAACCTTTCAAGCCAGAAGAGGGTGGTCATCGATTTTTAATTTCCTAAAGCAAAATGACTTTCAACCCTGGATCCTATATCCAGCTAAACTGAGTTTCATTTATGACGGAGAAATTAAATACTTTAATGACATTCACATGTTGAAGACATTTTTCATAACCAAACCAGCACTTCAGGATATTCTCAGACCTATCCTCCATAATGACCAGCCCAATCCTCTACCACAAAAGTAAACTCACTCAGAAACTTTTGATCAAACTCCAACTTCCACAGTGGTGAAAGGATTAAAAATGTCCACTGGACTTTCGAAAAACTCAATACCCCAAATTTTACCAGACTTATCAATATTCTCCATTAATGTGAATGGCTTAAACTGTCCTCTAATGAGGCACTGGTTGGCTGACTGGATACAAAAACTCAGGCCAGATATTCGCTGCATACAAGAATCTCATCTTACCTTAAAACATAAATATAGACTCAGGGTGAGAGGATGGTCATCCATATTTCAGGCAAATGAAAATCAGAAATACACAGGTGTTGCAATTCTATTTGCAGATACAATAGGCTTTAAACCAACAAAAGTAAGGAAGGATAAGAATGGTCACTTCATATTTGTTAAGGGTAATACTCAATATGATGAGATTTCAGTTATTAATATTTATGCACCCAACCAGAATGTACCTCAATTTATGGGAGAAACTCTAACAGACATGAGCAACTTGATTTCCTCCAGCTCCATAATAGTTGGAGATTTTAACACTCCTTTGGCAGTGTTGGATAGATCCACTAATAAGAAGCTGAGCAAAGAAATTTTAGATTTAAACCTAACCATCCAACATTTGGATTTAACAGACATCTACAGACCATTTCATCCCAACAAGACGGAATACACATACTTCTCATCAGCCCACAGAACATACTCCAAAATTGAAAACATCTTAGGTCACAAGTCTAACCTCAGTGAATTCAAAGGAATAGAAATTATTCTCGGACAACCATGGAATAAAAGTCGAACTTAGTAACAACAGGAATGTGCATACTCATACCAAAACATAGAAGTTAAATAACCTTATGCTGAATGATAGCTGGGTCATAGATGAGATTAAGAAGGAAATTACCAAATTTTTGGAACAAAACGACAATGAAGACACAAATTATCAGAAACTCTGGGTTACTGCAAAGGTAGTCCTAAGACAGAAATTTATACGTCTGCAAGCCTTCCTCAAGAGAACGGAAAGAGAGGAAGTTAACAACCTAATGGGACATCTCAAGTAACTGGAAAAGGAAGAACATTTCAACCCCAAACCCAGTAGAAGAAAAGAAATAATGAAAATTACATCAGAATTAAACAAGATTGAAAACAAAAGAATTATACAAGATCAATAAATTAAAAAGTTGGTTTTTTGAAAAAGTCAATAAAATAGATAAACCTTTGGCTAACCTAACCAGAAAAAAAAAGAGTAAAATCTTTAATTTCATCAATCAGAAATGACAAAGACAAAATAACATCTGACTCCTCAGAAATTCAAAAAATCCTTAATGAATATTACAAGAAACTTTATTCTCAGAAATAGGAAAATCTGAAGGAAATTGACCAATACTTGGAAGCACGTCACCTTCCAAGACTTAGCCAGAATCAAGTGGAAAATTTTGAACAGGCCTATATCAAGTTTTGAAATAGCATCAACCATACAAAATCTCCCTAAAAAGAAAAGCCCAGGACCAGATGGCTTCACGTCAGAATTCTACCAAACCTTTACAGAGGAACTACTAACTGTATTACTCAACCTGTTCTAAAATATAGAAAAAGAAGGAATACTACCCAACACGTTCTATGAGGCAAACATCACCCTGATCCCCAAACCAGGAAAAGACCCAATAAGAAAAGAAAATTATAGACCAATATCACTAATGAATATAGATGCAAAAATATTCAACAAGATCCTAACAAACGGAATCAACACATCAAACAAATTATACATCGTGACCAAGTCAGTTTTATCCCAGGGTCTCAAGGCTGGTTCAATATACTTAAATCTATAAGTATAATTCAGCACATAAACAAATTAAAAAACAAAGACCATATGATTCTCTCAATTGATGCAGAAAAATCTTTTGATAATATCCAGCATCCCTTCTTCACTTAAGAAAATTGGTATAGAAGGGACATTTCTTAAACTGATAGAGGCCATCTACAGCAAACCCACAGCCAATATTGTATTGAATGGAGTTAAATTGAAATCATTTCCACTTAGATCAGGAACCAGGCAAGGTTGCCCATTGTCTCCATTGCTCTTTAACATTGTAATGGAAGTTTTAGCCATTACAGTTAGGGAAGAAAAGGCAATCAAGGGTATCCACATAGGGTCAGAAGAGATCAAACATTCACTCTTCGCAGATGGTATGATCATATATCTGGAAAACACTAGGGATTCTACTACAAAACTTTTAGAAATGATCAAGGAATACAGCAATGTCTCAGGCTACAAAATCAACACCCATAAATCTGTAGCCTTTATATATACCAACAATAACCAAGCTTAAAAAACAGTTAAGGACTCTATTCCATTCACAGTAGTGCCAAAGAAGATGAAATATTTGGGAGTATAACAAAAGACGTGAAAGATCTCTACAAAGAGAACTATGAAGCTTTAAGAAAAGAAATAGCTGAAGATGTTAACAAATGGAAAAACATACCATGCTCATGGCTGGTATATGTACACCATGGAATATTATGCAGCCTTAAAGAAAGATGGAGACTTTACCTCTTTCATGTTTACATGGATGGAGCTGGAACATATTCTTCTTAGTAAAGTATCTCAAGAATGGAAGAAAAATATCCAATGTACTCAGCCCTACTATGAAAGTAATTTATGGCTGTCACATGAAAGCTATAACCCAGTTATAACCTAAGAATATGGGGAAGGGGAGCGGAGGGGAGAGAGGGGGGAGGATGGGTTGAGGGAGGATGATTGGTGGGATTACACCGACAGTGCATCTTACAAGGGTACATGTGAAACTTAGTAAATGTAGAATATAAATGTCTTAGCACAATAACTAAGAAAATGCCAGGAAGGTTATGTTAACCAGTGTGATGAAAATATGTCAAATGGTCTATAAAACCAGTGTATGGTGCCCCATGATCACATTAATGTACACAGCTATTATTTAATAAAAAAAAGAAAGAAAATATGTCAAATTGTATATAAAACCAGTGTATGGTGTCCCATGATTGCATTAATGTACACAACTATGATTTAATAAAAAAAATATTTTCTAAAAGATAAAATAACCAACGAAGTAAATGTTTGAGAGATATTCCAGGTTTAATGGAATCAGACTTCTGGTAAATGTACAGGCAGTCTCCAAATTACAAACATCTGACTGATGCATGACTCACATGAATGGGGACCATTATAGGTAACAGGTCAATGTAACTGTTTCAACTTACATAGAAATTCAACTTAAGAACAAAGCTATAGAACCTATCTTGTTTGTAACCCAGGGACTGCTAGTATCTAGAGCTGAAGAGGCTGTCCTATTAAGGATATTAATAGGCTACCCCTTCCTAATAAGGCTAGCTTTGTGTTATATAATCTGTGTTAGGAAATAATTTTAAAAATAATTTATATTAAAAAAATATCAACTCAAACACTGGCTAGGCAAACTATGGTATAATTCCGACAAAATAAAACTTCTGATTCTCTTTTCCTTTAGTACAATTGAAAAGTTTTTGATTTTACTTGTTCTCTCAGATCTATTGGTGTTGTACAGAACTATAGATGATTCCATCATACACAGATCCCAATTCATTTCCATTTTCTATCTTTGATGGGCAACATGCCACCCAGTTTCTTGAGCTGAGATAGAAAGAGATTTACAACAAGTAAGTAGGATGACCCACAAAGCCAGTGTCAAGCAAGAAAGAATTGACCTGGGTAAATTGGAAGTTTCTGTAAGTGTTCCTCAGGGCTAGTAGTAAAAAAGGGAAGCTCTGGAGGTATTTGCCTCAGGAGAAACTTCTTTAGCAGTGCTGGACTTGGTCCTGCTCAAGCATACAACCTCTGATGTTTTATAATGGTTTGTGTCTTACAAAGCAAGGTCTCTAAGGGAATAAATTATTATCATTCAGCCACAAGGCCTCCACAGCCTATATTTGAAGAAGAGTAATATTTTCTTCTGAAAACTCACTCCTTTTCAACCTCCTTACACCTCCTTTAAACCTCCAAATAAGTCAGACTTGCTGGATTTTAAATATTTCATTTGCACATCTCTCTTCTCCCCTACACTATAACTTCTTGGAGGGCACAGACTCTGATTCATTTGTGCAATTCCCACCACTCATCACATAGCTGATGTTTTTTGAACACACGGTCTAGTTTCCTTTGTGGGCATGGTTATGGTGGCTCCCAGGTAAGCGTGTCTGGATTTATCAAGAGTGGCCCTCCTCTTTCAGAGCAACAGAATTTCTATCTTTGGTGACTTAGCCAGGACAAGAATTCTGGTCACAAGTATTTACCATTTTTCTTTGTATGGGTTTAATGTTCTTCTTTTACCTTTTTTTCTAAAGGTTCCTTACTGCACATTCTAGCCACAGGTTTCCCCAGGCAAGGAGAAAAAGTCTAGGCAATTGCATGTATCTTTGTATATTAGCATCTCAAGTGCGACTATTTGTCCTTTCTGCTTTGGAGCTTTGGCATATAAACGCCATTCATCGTCACCTAAGGAATACTAGGAAGCTCCACCTTTACTCTCTTGCATCTTACCGTGTCAGATTTGACATCTTTTTTATAATTCTGTTTTGTGGTATATTTGGACTCTCCCCTCCTCCCATCTAACAAAACCCCATTTCCACTCTGTTAATCAGGGCAGAATTGTCCACTAAATACATCCGTCCCAGTCTCTGTGACATGTACCCAGATGTTAGCAGATTCTAGCCAGGACCCTTTGTTCTGGTATCATATGCCACAGCCTAGGAAACTGACATCTTCCCCTCAATACCATCCAGCTGGTTCACCACTGCATCCTCCTTTATTTTCTAAAGACATGGCCTTCTCCTGGAAGGAGATAAAAACCTCACCTGTGTCCTAAAAGTTCCTCTGTGTAACTTTCCATCTAGAACTTTGGGGCTTCTGGGGACACATCCCACCATTCATTTCCATGGGAGGCAGTGAATGGTCAGGTTCATGGGTCTCAGCTGGTATACAAGTTTGGACAATTAAGTTCAGGAACTCATCCAAGAACAAGTGCTGCATACCTCATGGCTGAATATCACTTCACTCACCAGATGGCCAGACTTAATCATCAGACCTTATACGTAACAAAAGTTCTCATGCCCATTCCAGAAAAAGAGTTCCAAAATTCCTTTGAAAGGTGGAGTAAGTGCTGGCATGAGTGCACAGCTTCCCAAGGAGAGTACTTCGGAGGTGACATAGTGATATTCAACAATGAAGTATGTAGCACTTTTTTAAGGATGAGTATACTACCTTAATTGTCAGACCTTGTATCGCCACATAACCTCCCCACTGGGGGAGTCTCTTGACTGATATCCGTACACAGGTGCCTCTGAATGGGACAGGTCCAATCATTTCCTCTGAGAATGAAAACAGGGTGATGGCTCTTCTAGCTCATAGCGTGCTCCTCTAGGAGAATCTCGGTGGAGTGTCCCTTTATCCTCTTGTTCATATAACTTTTGGCATCTGTTTCCATTCACAGCTTCAACATATTGTTCTATTTAGCTGTTTTTTTTTTTTTCTGGATGATTTTTCGACTTCCTATTATGTTCATTCTCTAATAAACTAGCAAATAACAAGGCAATCCTCAAACTTTTTATCTCATTTTTAACAGCCACTGAAGCTTCAACATAGAATAAATAGAACTCTAAATCAATAACTTCAGGAGAAAAGGAAATACAAAATAGATTCTGAAGGTCAGAAAGTTCTAATCAGTATGAATCATTGTCCGGTCTCAAGAATAAGGAAGTATCTCAAGCCTGCAGGGAATAGTTGTTTTCAAGCCTTGCCGCCTAAAACAAGTTCACTGTCTTTTCATTCATTTTTTTCTTAAAAGTAATCTGTATTTTTGAGAACCTTTGTGTGGTTTCTTTACAGCTGATACTGAAATATTAGAAAGCTCTTAATGAACATCCTGATGTTGTAGAAAGAACCCCAGGTAAGCGATCTGGAGAACTATGTTCTAATCCAAACTTTTTGTGATTTGGGGCTGTTTATTCGGGCCTCAAATCTTATTACCTGATCTATTGAATTGGGGCAGACAAGAACTCTGTATTTCTCACTGGGTAGTTGTGACGGTCAGATACCCACACACGTATACAATGTATAAATACATACATATTTTTTAAACTGTACAGAGCTGCAAAAATACTGCTTTTAAAGCAATTATCATTGCATTTTTAAGCAAGCTTGCCATCCTGAGAGCCCTTATCAAAAAGACAAGCTAGCGTGAACAGTCCTAGACTCTGGGTTTTTGTGTGTGTGTGTGGCAAAGCTAGCTATGAAATTGAGCAGCTCATTCATCTAGTTTGGGAAATTCCCCTTTTTGTCACATGGGGAAGATGATAAATCCTTACCTTCCACATTCTGCTTTCTGGCCTGAGGCTCTACCTCTTCCTCTGAGGAATGAAACCAGAAAGACTCACCCTTCAGGAAAAAGGGCATCTTTACTTACTGCTCAAACTTTATCCTAAGATTCCATAAGGAAACCAATCTCTATACAAGACATGCCTTGTATAACAGTTGATCAAGATGGGGGTAGAAAGAACTGACATTTCCTTACACAAGGGTAGAGTACAAAATAGCTTCAAATAGAATCTATAATATTCTCTCAGCTTATAGCTTTGGACAGCCATACAATCTTTAATTAATGAATTGATTTACTACCTATAAGTTCTTTTTTCCCCCCTTTTACTAAGTCATATACACATAGATCATGAATACATTTATGGATATGTGGGGTACAATGTGTTGGTTTTTTATATACAATTTGGAGTGCTTACATCAAACTAATTAATATAGCTTTTGCCTCATTTACTTGATTATTGTTAAGACATTTATGTTCTATACTTGATAGATTTGACTTGTACTCTTGCAATATGCCCAGGATGAAGGAGAGAAATGGAGGGAGAAGGGAGGAGAGGGGGGAGGTTTGATAGAGGGAAGGTAAACAGTGATACCTATAAGTTCTTTATTATACTGTAAAATAGTGAGAAATACAGGGTGGTCATAAAGTTCATGTCCAATTTTTAATTGCACACCATTTTAAATTGCACATGAACTTTATAGCCACCCTGCATATATATTGTCCCAGTCCCTGGCACAGAGCTCCTATAACCCTTGTAATTTCCTCAGTGTTAAGGGTGCTAAGAAAATCTTGGATTCTAGTATTTGATCTTTGACCCTGGTTCCTGACACAGAGCTCCTAATCCATTGAGATTTTCTGGGTCATAAGAATGTCTTTTATTCTAATGAGGCAGCTCTTGGTGGTCACCGGGATGGGAGCTGGTCTTCAAAACCATCAAACCATAATTATATGCCTGGAGCTTTCCGCCCCCTCCCTATTCTCTGGAGAGGTGAAGAGTGGCAGGAAATTGAGTTAAAAATCAATCATGCCTATGTGCTGAAGCCCCCACAAAAATCTCTGAACTATGGGATTTTGAGAGCTTCTGAGCTGGCAAACACTTCCATGTGCCAGCAGGATGGTGCACCCCAATTTCACAGGGACCAAGCTCCAGTGCTTGGAACCCTTCCAGATCTCACCCCATGCATTTCTTCCATTTGACAGTTCATCTGTATCTTTTATTTTATCCTTTAGCAATAAAATGGTAAACATAAGTAAAATATGTCCCTGAGTTCTGTGAACCACTCTAGCAAATTAATCGAACCCAAAGAGTGGATAGTGGGAACCTTGATATATAGCCTGTTGGTCGGAAGTATAAGGTAATGACTTTTCACTTGTGATTGTTATCTGGGCAATTTTGGGGGACTGGGTCCTTACCCTGAGGGATCTATATCCTGATGCTATCTCCTGGAAGATACAGCCAGAATTGAACTGAATTGTAGGGCACCCAGCTGGTATCTGCTGGAGAATTGCTCAGTGTTTTGGGGGGAGGGTATTGCCCCCATTATATCTGGTGTCAGAAATGTTGTATGGAGTGGTATGCAAAAAATACGCTTTGCCGAATTTTATTTTTTCCTTCCTACCTCTAACGGTACATTTTAGGCAGAAGTGTAGAGTCAATGATGGTCCACACTGACAAGGGGTGAGTATCAAAGGGAACAGGACACTGGTGGATACAGACTCAGGTACATGGGAATGTAGGGTGAGGCAAGGTAGCCCAGAAAGCCCGGAATCTGTGAGCACAGAAGATGGCACGCAGCTCTACACATGGCATCAGAGCTGAGAATAAATATGCTCCACTATTCCATTTTTAACGTTGTAACTTTTCAACAGCCCAGAACAAAAGAAAAACACAGAAAGAGAAGAAAGTGCACGGAGGTTTTATTGCTTTTGTTTGAAGTCATCCATGCTGAAGTTGACTTTAATTTAAATGTGAGGTGAGTTTACTTTGGGGGTCACAGAACACCTGCCAGCTAGGATGCTCAGCAATTATCTTTCACCATGTAAAAATCTATGAGCCTGTGCACTTGGAGAAAGGCCATTTGTTATTTTTTCACCAGAAATAAATTAGCTAGACAACTCAAGGATACACAGACTTAATGACAATGGCAAAAATGAACTGATATTTTCTTTACGTACTTCCCTCCGCCCATGTCATGGAGGACTAACTTTCCTGGGCTGACATCTAAAAAAGTAACCTTAAATGATTCTTGTATAATAGCTTTCCATGAGTAAATAGAATTTACTTTCCCATTTTGTTATTGGTTCTTGCACCAATGTAGCCATTTAAAGGAAACAATTCTGACCTAGAACCTTCACCACCTGCTATGGTCTGAATGTTTGTTTCCCTCCAAAATTCTTGTGTTAACACCTAACCATCAAGGTAATGGTATTAAGACATAGGGCCTCTGGGAGGTGATTAGGATATGAGGGCTCTGTGCTCATGCCCGGGATTAGTGCCCTTATAAAAGGGCCCCTAGAGAGCTGGCTTCCCAATTCACCACGCGAGGACACAGCAAACAGTCAGCAGCCCGCAACCTGGAACAGGGCTCTCATCAGACTCTGACTCTGCCAACAGCTTAACTTGGACTTGTTGCCCTCCAGAACTGTGAAAAACAAACTCCTGTTGTTTAAAAGCCACCTAGCTTGATGTATTTAGTTAGAGCAGCCCAAATGCACTAGAACCAGACTTTTCCCAATGACCTACTTCGTCTATGGCACATTGATAGATTTCAATTTGAGGAAAACTCATTAGAGAGGGACCTTGTTTGATAAAATTGAAAAATTGCGAGTAAGATATTGGTACGGTGAATCTCTTGTGTCTCTTATGAAATATACTAGAAAACTGATTATGGTGGGATCGTTACAGTTGCGAGAGGTCCGTCCTGAGAGCCCATGGACACCCAGGGCTGTGAGGAAGAGCACTGCCCTACACCAGGGCACACGCTCACCCAGACCCCCATCTGGAACAGGCAGAGGGGAAGCCCCCCTGAGATTTCCAGAAAACCCCAAAGTTGCTTTAATTTCATATTTCTTTATTTGTCAAAAGGGGAGAGTTCAGAGGATTGAAAAATACTAGTTTTCTATAAATTGAGAACAACAAAACTGGACTGAGATGTGCATTTTCACTCGCACTGAGTGATCGACCTCGGCACACCATCTATATGGCTCACAGGATTCAAATTAAACAGAAATAACAGATGACCTATCATGGGTCACCTGCAAATCACTACGGCCATGGATAGTCATGAAAGCCATGAATTCCTGCTTCAAAAGGAATCTGTGATTATGATTTTTAATCTGACGGTACACATGCTTAGATTCTGAAAATTAGAATACACATATGTAGATTTAAGAATAATTCTAATCATCAGAGTAGCCTTCACATGGCCAAAGACTCACCATAGAGTTCTCTTAATAGTGAGATTCCCACGCAATTGTAAATCTCTTTAAATTACCTACCTTTGTAGGGCCTCGCTGTGGTGGACCTTTGCTACATCCTTGCCTAGAGGCACTGACTATTGATCATGACATGAGGTAGTTTTGGACTCTCTGAAGACTCTCTGTCAATAAATGCCCTTGAGGTGGTCCAAGACTGGAGTCCATTGTCATAGGTCAAGCTCTAATGATGGGCTAGCTTATTTTATAAGAAGAGATTCACAGCTAGAGATTGAGATTCTTTTTCCCAGCTGAAACTACGATGGTAGCTTCAGAGATTTCTGATTTAGTGGCCTTGTGTGTTCTATGCACACTTTCACTTGAACAGTCATCAGATTTCCAGGGCATGCTAAATGTAGTAAGGGGTTATTTCACAAAATTACTTCTAAAAATCCAAAGAGTCTACATTCACACATATCAAGGCTTCACAGATATAGTTTATTTCAAGACACAGGAAAGAAAATAATAAATTGCATTATAGACAGTGAACTGGGAATCACTATTCTATGTTCTAGCCACCTAAACAGTTAGAATATTCCATTGCAAAGTGACAACTTCCATCTGCTCCGTGTCTGCCTGAAAAATTTTGACAGTTCTCCGTACACATTTTTTTTGAGGTCTTTGGTGTCATGTAGGTTTAACCTTTATAGGACAGAGCTGGGTTTGTTTTAATTTCTCTTCGTCTCAGATGTCCTAGTCCATTTGAAATAAATGCCTTTTTACTTTTGTTAAAATGTATCCTTTTAAGTGGCTTGCAGAATAAGAAAAAAAAAAAATGGAGTTAGAAGTCAGACAAACAGCCAGATCAGACAGCCTCACCCAATTCCGTCCTACGAGGTTTGACAAGTTGCTATACAGAAAAGCAGTCTTTTAGAGGCAAAACTACTTGCCAGCATTCACATCAACTCCAATAGAGGGCAAAACACCAGCTGCCTGAATACTCGCTCAAGCTGCATCTCCAAGAGCAAAAAGGGCTCTTCAGTCCAGCAAAGTGAACTCCCCTCGCTACCTCCCCTCCAGCTAATCAAAATGCCCCCGGGTTGGCAGATGGAAATAGCCTCCAACCCAATAAGCCTGCATGACTTCTCACAGCTAACCTCTGCCCAGGGAGAAGTCAATAAAGAAACAAAATGCAAATAACTTAGCATTCATCACTGCCGATCTCATATAAATATTTATAAGGGAAAGATGCAGCAACTTGGAGTGATACCATGATTCGGACCCCACATAAATAGTTAAAAACAGCCATACTTGAGATATTGCTCTTTGCGTTTTTTTTTTTTCCATTTCACATCACCATAATCACCTAATAAATATTTAAATGGACCCATTTGCTGTAACTATAAAAGAACCGTGTAAACTTGTTGTCATCTAGACACATTAGCCGTAGTGGAGTCAATGAATTTCAACAGTCACTTAATATCGCAGCCACTAGCAGCTACCTTAAAACTGCCAGCCATGCCCTGCCAGGAAGCTACTGTAACAGTCCCGCTCACAGCCTCCCTCCCAGAGCAAGACACGAGCTTCATTATGAATGCGAGCATTGCTGCTCTAATTAGGCCTGGGAGAGGTTTAACAACCATCCTACAGTCTTGCTGCTGACAAATATAAAAATAAAGCCTTGTTCGAATTAGCAATGTGTAGTGAGAAGGTCTAGAAGCACCAACTGTCTGAGCGGCCCCGGGAACAGTTCTAATCTATAGTGAGGTTATTTTGGTTCATAAACTGCTAGCATGTTACCTGCAGGAGGTCTCCCCTGTAAAATGAATTATAGTAAGCTATATGTGATAATTAACCATGCATTAGCAAATATCTTGAAACAGGGAGGCTCTGTTTTCTCTGTATTTTGACTAATAAAAGCATGAATTTGTTCAACAAATGATCATTTAGGTCGTGGAATTCTAACCATATTGGAAGGACACAGTCAGCAATGCGGCATTGTGCTGGTCTCAGGGTTTCCTTACCCAAACAGGCTGCTTAATAGGCTGGCTCCATACTATGATGCTATTCACAGACCTAAAAACCACAGCGTTGAGAAGACAAATACAATATACATTCAAAATAATACGAACCTTGTGTTCTTATTTACTTTCAAATCACCCTAGATGTGACAATTAAAAAGAAAAAAATGGGCAAAGTTCTAGTTCAGAAAGCAACCTTATATTTCATTTAAAATAATTTAAAAACAACTCTCGTAACTTTTCAACAATTAAAACATATATGTAATTGTACTTTTTTTCTTTTTTACAGAGTGGGTTTCTAAGGATTTTCTTTACAGGGTTTCAAACATGCTCAGAAAATAACAACTAGATCAAATTATTGAATAAAGCAACTCGATTCCCTAAATTCACCATCTGAAAGAAGACCGCTGAGTACATTACAAGGATGTTGATGACTTTGAAAGAAGAGTTTGAGGTGCTGGGTTGGGGGTGAAGGGAGGGCTGGGCTCTGGGTTGAGGAAATGGAATTCTGGGAGGTTGCTGAGAAGCTCTGTCCTGTTTGGGAGGGCATTCATGGGGACAGGAGTCCAGGTGTTTGCATCATGATAGAAGCCACACGATGCTTATTTTTGTGTCCAGAGTCTGCCAGCAATAGAAAGTGGCAATGATGCCTCCAAATTTATAGACTTTCCCCTTGTCCCACAGGACATGTATTGCTACTTAATAGACAGAAATATCTCCATCTCTTCCCCCCTCCCCCGCCATCTTCCAGCCTCACAGCTAAAATGTATATTTATACATAGTATATTTAAACATATGCACACAAACTTACACGGACCTAAAAATAATCTTGACTGACCACTAAGGCAGCTTCAGCTTTTGTCCCAAACATGTGACCAATAGTTCTGCTTTAAATAGTCTATCTGAATCCATCAATAAGTTGAGGTTATCCTTTCTAGGCAGTTCTAAGGATTTAAATGTGCACACCTAAACTATTTCCATACTAGCTAAAAGCGTCCTGTGGTCAGATATATATGAGAATCCCCGGATTAAGTAAAGTGACATAGGTTTCTTTTACCTCAGGACTTCTCAGAGCCTTTACTATCACCTTGGGAAACATTGCCCCAGTGTAAACATTAGGTACACATACGTGCTTCTCATTGGAAAGAGTATTCAGTTTTATAAAAAATTCCACCAGTGATATTGAGATGAAAGAGATGTTGATTCTGAAGATTTTCTTGAGGGACCTGATGGGCTAAAACCATTAAATTGTTGCAGGATCCAAAGCCCAAAACTCAATGGGAGAAAACCCAATCTTAAGTGAGGATAAGGACTTTCTTAGTTTGGCTCAGGGGTGACCTTCTTGCTAAACAAAACATCCTTTAGTTGCAAGACATTCATCCACTCTAAGATCGCAAGGCAATTCATAAGACAAACATGCTTTGTCATCTCAGCAAAGAATCTCTTCTTTCCATTGCATGCTAAGTCAAAGTGTGTCCATTCTGAAGCACTGACACCACCCGGTAAGGAACAGGCGGTCCCTAGCCTCTGTGAGCAAAGCAGAAACACTTCCCCTCGCTCTAGAGGGTCTTTCCAGCTCTTTCTGAGCTAAAGCTCTCTCTTTTAACCTCACAATACACTGAGTAGTCACAATGTTTATAGTCTGCTATAAACGCTTGTGAAAGCAGAAATCTTCAAGTTGAGTGAAGACCCTGGGAAGAATAGGGAAGAGGACTGGTGCAGGGCAAAACTCAGGCTCTGTCCTGTAAATTTTGGAGGCTTGGTTTTGGGGTGTTTCATAGCAATAGTTTCAGTGTAGGTGTCTGGAGAAACTCAGTGAAAGGAGAACTAGTGGGGACCCTCCAGGCCCCAACAAGTGTCCTCAGAGCTAGTGGCAAAGACACCACCTCTGTTACTTAGTCCCTCAGCTCTTCCTTTTTCCATCTCTCCACAGACATGATTTGCTAAAAAAAATTAACAATGGTAGTTTGGAATCGTATCTATAGGGATTTGGAAGTTTTCAGGACTGGCTTCAAGTGGTAAAGTGAGTAGGGAAACTAAATGAGAAAATACTGTGTTATGAGAAATAGGTCCGGAACTATGTTCTCTCATCTGATAGAAAAAACTCAGGCTTGGAATCAATGAGGCAGATCCTGGGGTTCAAATCCTGCCTCTGTCACTTACCAGGGCAAAATATGTAGCCATCCTGAGCCACAATTTCCTCGTCTGTAAAATCACAATAGTGAGATAATTTAACTCAAAGTTCTTGCCTCACAGTAGGAATTGAGTAGTTACCTCATCCTTGTCCAACGGTGTCCAGTACAAAGACCATTCCATAATTATACCCTGTGCTATGAGCCAACGTGGACTTATCTTCAGTGCCCCTCTCAACAGGAAGAAAAAGCTCCAAGTATACGCTTAAATAACAGCTACTATTTTTTGAGCATTTATGATAGACGTGCCAAGGCATTGTGCAAAGCAATTTTTTGTGCATGTATCCCATTTAATCTTAACAACCTCCCTAGGATTTGAGAATTCCATTTCTAAGTCAATGAAAAGTCACAAAAATTTTTAAAATTCCCTGGCCATGCGAGCGGTTTCTTTTACCTCATTCTGCTTCCATCAGGACCAGTCTTAAAGCCCTGCGCTGTTTCTGCTCTACTGATTTATCAAAATGGTTTTATTGATTGGGTTTGGGAGCAAGTGCTAAGAGTGCCCCCTTTTGGTCATTGGAAGCCTGACAGCCTAGCTGGGAGCATTAGGCATGAAGGCTCTCTGAGGCTCTTTGCGAGAGCAGCATTCAGTGTTATTTGTGTCTCCTGCTGTTGTGTTGTCCCCTGTTGGGTCTGTATGTGGCTTTTACATTCCTTAATAAAGTAATAGACATGAAAGAATTCTGTGGCTGATGCCAGCAGCCACAGAGAACACCACGTCTAAAGTCAGCTAAAGGTAAACATATGGAGCCATCCAAGGAATGTAGCAATAAAAATTGGAACATATGACGAAGCCTCCCCTCCCCCCTCTATTTTTCTGGGATCATTGTGTCGGGGTGGGGGGATCATTTCTTTGCAGACAGCATGCCTTCACTGTGATCCACTGTCATCTGGCAGGGGGAGCCAGTCAAAGAATCTTTCAAGAAATAGTTAGCCTTCCCCCCTCCCATCACCCCCGACTGAGTGTTCAACTACCAAAAATCTCTCAAGTCAAATCCAAAGACAATTATTTATTTTCCAGACTTAATTTAATAGCAAAAACACCCCTGGAGGACTGAATGTGGTATTTGACTTTTATTTGGGCCACTCTGGGCATCACCAGCAGCTTTATTCTCTAAAGTGTGACTTTGCAGAGAGCTCCTGGGGCCTCAGAGCTGTCCAGGGGCGCTGGCTGGGATCCTTGTTCCCTACACAACAGCAGCCCTGGGTTGGGCCAGAGACAGCACATAAATAATGCTTCTCAGCACGAGTCTGACTCCGTGTCTCTTCTCTGTGGCTCGTACTCTGCATTCTCATGAAGGGAAAACATGACCCCAGTCTGTCCCCAGACCACCTTCCCACCTTGTGTGACACTCTTGTGGCCCCATGGGCCCACCTGCCCCTGTCACAGGGGATTAATTGATGTTCCCACTCTGGTTCTGAGCCATTGCTGGAGCCTGAACCATCCTCATCTATACCTGGAGCATTGGGTGTCAAAATGCGTGCTGTGGTTAGAATCAAATCACCCTTCATTACTTAACAATCCACACAATCTGGAGAAAGTGAACTGACCTCTTTGTACATTTCAGCATGTTTCCTCATCTGTAAAATGGAAACTATCATAGAAACAGCTTACTTTAGAGGGCTATGGTGTGGATGAAATGAGCCCCTGGGTTAGTCACTCTCATAATACGCACTCGATAACTTTTAGTTATTATTATCGTTACTCATAATTCCACTCTGGAATTCCTATTCACCTTTCAAGAGACAAATTAACCTCATTTTCTCCATAAGGCCCCCAAGGATGGATTCTCCTCTTTTCCCAGCCTTCTTTTTATTCAATTGATTGTCAAGCAATTTTTCTCCAATTGCTCTCTGCTCCTTTATTATGCCAGGTATTAGTCTTACTTGAAATAATTTCATTCATTTAATAGTCATTTATTAAGCACATACAATGTGCAAAGCACATGGCTGGAGGTAGGAGAATGGACCAGATATAGGGGCTCCCTCTGGGGAACCACAGACACAGGGAAGCCCTGGCTAAGGTCGACCCCAATGCAGGGCCCAAAGTGATAGGTGCTATGAGATGCCCAAGGTGTCACTGGGTTAGGGGAGTACAGAGGAGTGGTCAGTATCAGCTAAGATGATCAGGAAAGCTTTTATGGAAAATACGGTGTTTGTAGTGGATCTTTCAGCCTTTGAGCATTTAAACAAGGGAAAGAGAAAAGGGAAGAGGGAAATACAGAGATAGTGACTGGTTATTTGCATCCATCACCCCAATGAAAATGTTAGCTCCAGAAAGGCCGAGGCCACTTAAACTGTGCCACCTTGCCATTAGGTAGATCAGGAGGTCACATGGAGACCAGGAAAAGGAACCAAGAGTTGTATGTGGTAAAGAATGGGGAGACTGATAATGTAGAGAAAAAAGGGCTGGCCTTTTGAGGGTGGGACTGGGAAGGACAAAACTATTATTAATCCTAAAGGATTCTTACTCTAGGACATTCTAAGTGGTATTCTAATCCGTGAGTTCCATGTAAAGAGGAACGTAGGGGCATACACTTGTGCTCAGTGGCTAGTCCAATAAAAGCAACTGGAGTTTTTCTGATGAAGGCAACAGGAAATGGGCTTGTTCGTGTGTCAGGAGATTACTGGGGTCTGGGACAGGAGGGTTAGGAGGGGTTTAAAGCTAGAATCCAGTCCCAGCAAGCACTAGCCCCATTGACCTGGGACGGCAGCAAGCTGAGTAAACCAGGTCCTTGTGGGCAGGGATGCTTAGGTTTCTACTGTGTCCCAGTGCCTGGGACCACATTTGTATGTCACCATATCGAATCTGATGCAAGCTGTGGCTTGAATGTGCACGTGTGCCATTCAATGGGACCTGGATGGAACTCATTATCTCTGTGACTGAGCAAATCACTCAGTATTCTAAGCCTCAGTGCTTTTATTCATCAAATGTGGAAATTCACACACAGTATCTTACAATCAAAAGAAATAATTACATAGAAGGTCTAGAGCAGAGATGTCCAGCCTTTTTTATTTTTCTCTGTCACACACTGGAAGAATAAGAGTTGTCTTGGGCCACATTTTAAACACACAAACACTAATGAAATTTGATTCGCAATAAAAGAAAAAAGGGTCTGTGCATACTTCTCATGATATTAGACACCACAGATAGGCAAAATAAGTCTTCAAAAAAGTCAACATATAGCAAGCTGAGTAATTCCACTCAGGCTGCAGGTTGGACACTGCTAATCTAAAGTGTGGTTTACAGACCGGAAAAGTAACTGAAAATCTGTTGGAAATGCAGTCTCAGCTCCCTGCTTACTGAATCAGTACCCGAATTTTAACTGGACACCCTGGGTGATTCCTACATACCTTAGAGGGTTTTTTCTTTTTTATTAAATCATAGCTGTGTACAATAATGCAATCATGAGGTACAATGTGCTGATTCCATATACAGTCTGAAATATTTTTACTGAACTGGTTAACATAGCCTTCATAGCATTTTCTTAATTATTGTGTTCAAACCCTTATACTCTACACTTGGTAAGCTTCACCTGCACCCTTCCAAGATGCACCCTAGGTGTGGACCCACCAATCACCCTCCCTCCACTTTACCTCCCCCTCACTTCCCCTCCCTTGCCCCCTTCCCCTTATTCTTGTACTGAGATTGGGTTGTAGCCTTTGTATGAAAGCTATAAATTAGTTTCATATTAGGGCTGAGTACATTGGGTACTTTTTCTTCCATTCTTTGGATACCTTGCTAAGAAGAATATGGATGGAGCTGGAAAATATTCTTCTTACCTGAGAGTTTGTTAAACATGGGACTAGAGTAGAAGCTGGCCCACCTGCTGCATTTTCGTTGCTCTGTGGACCCCTGGTTTACTAGTCCCCAGATGTACCTAATTGCCATCCTAGAGCTGGAATAGGGGGCTTCTTACTGATTTAAGGCCTGGGTGGGACTGAGTTGCCAGGGAATGCCTCTTGTAAGTTCTTGAAGACTTGTAGCAACTTGCAAAATCTCAATCTCTCTCTCTCTCTCTCTCTCTCTCTCACACACACACACACACACACACACACACACACACACACACACACACACGATGTACACTGGACTTTGAGAGAAAGCCAAGCTGAATTTGTTAATCCATGAGCAGCAAAGTCTTTATACCTAATTACTCTTAACTTCTTGACTCATTTCTTCAGTTCCAACCTAGCACACCTTGTGATTTCACACTTTAAAATTTGCTTTCCACTTAGTATACTGGTAGCTATTAAACATGGTTGTCTTGATTCTCCCTGGAGAGAAGCCCACACTCCCTGCTGCAGGGAAAATCCTCTGAGTGCTTTTGGAGAGGCTGGGAAAGGCTGCCCTAGAAACCTGCAGAACCCAGGCCACAAAGCTCCCTCCCTCTCTTTCTGCACTGCCCACCAGAGGGTTCTGGCATATCACCTAAGCCCTCACCCTCCCAATGTCTTCAAGCCAGTCTATTAAAATCCCACTTCGTATGAGATTAGCTCCCAATCGCCCCAAGGTGCTCAAAGCAGGAGCTGTGCTCTGTTCCCAGAGTTCACGGGTGGAAGGTGCAGCCACTCTTGTCCTAACAGTGTGGATAGAAAGTCCAGAGTATGTGCTGCAGAAGGCAGTGGTGGGTTTCATGCTCGCCAACATGTCTTTGACTGTATATTTAGCCTCTTAAAGTGTGTCCTTGAGCATCTTATCTATACTATCGAAGCCTACCATGTATAAAGTGGGGGAAATAGTGGTATAGGATTCAATGAAACATTCCAAGTAAAACTCATAGAGTATAGTCCTGGCACATAATAAGTACTCAATACATGTTTGCTGTTAACATGAGGCTCACCTTATACAAAGAGGTTACTCTCTGCCCTCCTTTTCCCATTTAATAAGCAAACACATGGCTCAGACTTGGAGTGCTGGTGAGCTCCACCCAAATGGAAGCGAAGTGATGCTTCATAGTCCCTGAAAGAACAGCAGTGGCCCCAAGCTGCACACCCCAAAGAGCCAAGACCAATGCCTTAGTGCCCTTCAGTCCCCTTCTGGCTTTCTATAGGAAATATGACCACTTTTTCTTTTCAGGGACTGTGATTTGGGGATTAATTAGATGATTCCATTTTTCTTTCTCTCTTTTTCTGATGGCCAGAGGGCTCATTAGCACCTCCATTAGCATTGGGTCAGAGAAGGAAGAAGTAGTGGTAAATTCCAATCTTTTGAAGCAGGAGAGAGAATAGAGGATGAATTAAATGTTCTCTCTGCAATCCTGAGCTTGAGATGTGGACAAGAATGAGCATTTTATCCATTCATACATCATGTATTGATTAAAACCCTGTATCTGCATGCTATGACTCTAGTCCAGGGGTTTCCCACCTCTTTTTTATTCTGCTGCACATTGGAAGAAGAAAAGTTATCTTGAGTCACACATTAAATACACAAAGTCTAGCAAAAGTCAATGAGCGAAAAAAAAAATGGTGCATGAATAATTTTTGCAGTATCCAACAACACAGACAAACAAAACAAGCTTCATAATCTGCATGTGGTCCATCACCTATCGATCAGACACCCCTACAAGTCTTGTCATTGTGGAGGCTAGAAGAAGTAAACTACAGTTGAGGGCAGAAACAAATGTACGTGGGAAAGCAAATTGCAATTCACGACATGGAAGTTTAACAGCAATGACAAAGCAGATCTCAGTCATGTTTCCTCCTTGAATTTTAGTTTCCACATCTATAAAATGAGGGAATTAAACTATAGTAAAATTATAGCCTTTCAAGACTGGAAGGAACCCAGAGTTCTTCTATGCCAACATTATGTTCTATTAGCTCCAATGGCTAAAAACGTTTATGTAGATTATACTTTACTGAAATTATGTCTCCCTGTAACTTCTTCATGTTGGTATTATTTTGAAAGCTATCCAATTCTCAGAAAACTGGTACTCAGAACGTCTGAATCTAGTAAGAAGTTTCCTTCTATGCCAATTTGCAGAAAGTGAATCTGCAGAAGGGCGGGCCTGATCTGCAGCTAGTAAGTGCTAATTAATCTGTGTCATCACACAGATGATTATGTATCAGAGGTACATAATCTCTGTACCTCTGATAAACAACCACTGCCTGATCTACCTCCTCCAGGCACACTTACCCAATGCTACCCCAGCATCTCAGAACCCTTCTGAGGAATCTGTCTAACATTCCTACCATCCAGAAACCTAGCTCTGCAAGGAAGCTCTCCAGGGCTCGCTAGCCCTACAGTCAATATCCCTTCTAATTGATTCTTATTCTTGCTGTGCACACTAATTGCTAATATATTTTCTTATAACCTCTATATATGGTCCCTTTATGCTCTGGGTCATATGGCATAAGTTCAGATATTTTTCTGTATTTGGAGATAACTCTCCAATGCATATTCCCATTTTCAGGCCTCTCTCTCTCTCATTTTTTTTCTCTCTCTCCCTCTCCCTTCTTCTCTCCCCTCTGAATGTGTTTCATTTCATCACTATCCCTTTTTGGACTGACTTTCCTAGTAGAAGCTGAATCATGCAGAACAGAGCAGAAGCCCCCTTTAATGAGTACTTTACCTCTAGGATAATAGCCAAAGATAATGTCCTCTTGAAGAGACTTACCAGATATAAAATTCTAAGAAATGACGGACAGGGAAACACAAGGCATTACACGACCAATGTCCAGGGAGTTATTAAGCTAACTGAGTGCTCTTAGCTCATAGGAATGGAAATCATTAACAGTGAGGTGCTGATTCTCTGAAAGATGTTCAACTGGAGAGAATCTTGGGGAGTAGCAGAGGAAGAATATGATTGTAGGTGGATGAAACTATTTGAGCAAGAGACAGAAAATAAGAACATCAACAGGGTGACAATGGGGGGAAAACAAAACAAACTTTTTGGAAAAGTATTTTCTGAATGGAAACAGGGAGAGATAAGAAAGGTGATGGGATAAGTAGGAGGCATCTGGATACTATTTTTCAAGTCTTATGGAGTTACAGAGATTTTTTGCTGGGTAGTAATATGATCACATGCAGTTCTGAAAAGATTCATCTCTAAGTGCTAAGACAGAGGAACTAGGAAATCAGAGATATAGATTTAAATGTAAAATAAACTGGGAAAAGTAGATAAATTCAAAGGGCATTAAGGAATTGGCATAGTTATGACTAAATGAATGATGGTAGAGTGGGTGGAATAGGGCAGGGATTATAGGAACCGAGATGATATTAGTGGCCAGGCTGGTGGCTCATGCCTGGAATCCAAGCACTCTGGGAAGCCAAGGCAGGTGGACTGCTTGAGCTCAGGAGTTCTAGATTAGCCTGAGCAAGAGTGAGACCCTGTCTCAACTAAAAATAGAAATACTAGGTGGGTGTTGTGGTGGGTACCTGTAGTCCCAACTACTTAGGAGGCTAAGATAAGAGGATCACTTGAGCCCAGGAGTTGGAGGTTGCTGTGAGCTAGGACCCCATGGCACTCTACCCAGAGTGACAGAGTGAGACTCTGTCTCAAATAAAACAAAGACGATATTAGAAGTTTGAGTGCAGGGGGCTGGAAGAACAGAGAGCACACTAACAGGAGGAGAATAACATCTTAGAAAGGGAGCTGGTAATGGCAAGTTAATGCACGCGTCCTGAATTCAGGCTGATGGTGCAACCATCATTTTCAGTGCCAAGAAGACAACCGAAGTTGTAAGACAAGTAGTACATTCTAGGAAATTCTCTATCAGGGTAAATTACCCACTGTTATCAATTGGCATCATAATGTTTTTTCTCATTTTCATGGAAATGGTGGGGTATTTCCTAAGGCAGGAGAGTCCCAAGGGCTGGATTTAATCACATATCTCAAAACTGTCAAGGACCATTAGAATCATTCTAAAAGGAATCAAGGTGGATACCAAGGAGGAAACGCCACAGGTCAAGGCAAAGAGTGATGAGAGGATGGGCATAGGAGAGTGGTGGAAAATTTGGCTCGTGGAAGGGCAGAATGGAATGAGATGCAGAAATAGCTGAAGTCAAGCAGTGTAAGCCTAAGGCTGTGACTGGCAGGTTGATGCCAGGGAACTCCCTTTTATGGAATGATAATGACAATGATGACAAAAGTAGGTAATTAAAAACATGGCTGAGTAATGTGATAGAAAGGGTAAATCTGTGTTGAGAAAATGAATGCCGTGTTGATGATGGAAGCATCATTTGAGAATTAGGCTTAGGAACAGGAAACCTAGGTAGCTATTTGAAGCTTAGATTAATGGGTACAACATCCCTGCCAGCACGAAAAACCTAAAAAAGGATTTGACTAACACAAATCAAACAGCTGTGTGGAGTGAAATAATAAGTGTGACTATTATTGGGAGCTGTCTATGTGCCAGGTGTGATAATGACGGCTTTTCAGGCATACGTAGGCTACTTCTCATTGTTGCAATAATCCTGAAAAGATGAGGAAACTGAAGCTTAAAACAATTAAATAATTTGATCTACACATGACAGGTCCAGGATGTAGTTCATCTTTTTTTGCTACTTTGTGCTTAGTAAGACATTTAACATTTGCTCAATCCATATTGAACAAAGGTGCAGACAAAATTATGAGAGCCTAATAGAACTTTGAGTTGTCACTCTCACACTGTACTGAGTTCTTACCAATAGCCCTTAAGTATGCATTTACCTTTTTTTTTTTTTAAACATGGGCAAAAACAAACCATAATCTTTCCCTGCTAGTTACTGCCCTATTCTGGATTCTTTGTACTGAGCTTCTTAAAAGAGCTGTTTCTGCCTCCATTGCATCATTTTCCACCAGCCTGGTGTATTCTCCCCTACCACTCTCCCCCACAGCTGTCCAGAAGGTCACCGGTGACTGCCAAGTCTCTCAATCCAAAGCACCTTCATCTTCCTTGACCTCTGAGTACCATTCACAACTGTTGACAGCTCTTTTCCATGAAAAGCACTTCTCTCTGGTGGCTTCAGAAATATTACACTCTTGGTTTTTCTCTGCTTACTTGGCTGTTTCTTTATTGCCTCATCTTTCTTTATCTTGCTTTTAAATGTCAATGTTCTTCAAGGTCTAATCCTGGAAGGTCTTCACACATCAGTTTCACTCTCCCCCAAGGCGATTGTACTTCCCATTTCAATTATCTATGTGATTCCATAGATATTGTACGTATTGGGCAGATCTCTGTTCTAAACCCCAAATCCTTGCTTTCCCTTATTTATTGCATGCCCTACAGATCCCTGAACTGAGAACTAAAACCATGTTTTTCTGCCATATACTCAACTTTCCCACCTCCCCAAACATTCATGTTCTTTTCTCAGGGAACTACACAACTGTCTTGTAATTGCAAAAGCTTAAAAGCTTTTTGTGCATTGCTTTCCATATCAACGTAATCAGCAATGCATCTTGATTTCACTTCTTAAATATCTCTCAGATTAATACATTATGAGTATCTCGTTGAGAACAGATACCAAATTTCTTTTTAACTACTAGAGTAAGTTCCATATACCACGCAGTAAGCCTAGTAGAGAGTGAATGCTCAATAAATACCAGGGACTAAACAAACAGATAAGTTAATTATGTAATCTATTCACTTCTCACCCTTCCATGATGGCTCTTCCAGCATAAGCTACCATCTTTTCTCAGCTGGGCTACCTGTCTCAGAGGGTTGCTCTGTTGATTAAATAGATGTTATACATGTAAGACAGTTGAACAGTGACTGAGATAGTATAACACCCTAATAAGTGCTAAGCACAGCACCAGAAGCAGCAGTAGTTGCAGCAGGAATAGTAGGCGTACAAACACCAATAAGGGACAGAAGTATAAATGATTATCACAGACCCCAAGGTATAAATGCAAGATAGGCCCATGTGAGGAGTTGAAAAATTATAGACTTCTTACTGAGGGAGAACATATCCCCGGAAAATTAATGCATGTTCACAAACTGAGGACACCTATATAGCGAGCACCCACATAGAAGACATAGACTAAGATCGGCATTCCAGAAGCCACCTTTGTGCCTTCTCCTAGTCGCTGTCCCCAGAAAGGTAACCATAATCTCTACCATGAGAACTTCATGGTAACAGATTTTGTCTTAACCTGTATCCATGTATCCACATTTTCCACTGGGTTGTAAATCCTTTGAGAGCAAGTAAATGCATATTGTTCATAATAATCCAATACTTGCTAAATAAGGACCTTTGACGTTCCAGGTGCTAAATACCATGAAGAATAAAACAGTATGCGTGAATTCAAGCGACGCACAGTATGAGAAGACATACTGTATAAAAACAATAAAAAAAACCTCGTGTTCAGTATAGATGCAGGTCAGATGAAGAATGCTGAAAGAAGGTGGTCAGAGGAATCTGGAGAGGGAACTGGGAAAAGTCAGGGAAGGCTTTAAAGAGGAGGTGAAAGATTTCCCTTCTGCACATCAGTCAGCCCCGTGCTCTCTGCACAAAGTAGTTAGTTAATGCACATTTGGGAAACCGGGCTTACAACCTTGTTCTCAAAAATGCAATAGGACAGTTGGTAGGGAAGGTGGTGGACAGCCTTGACCATGCACCCTGACTTCTGCCTTACTATGTCCTCACTGGCCCAAGGGCAAAAGACTGTCTGTGCATTTAGGGTAACCAAAGAACCACCACTCTCCCCACCAGAACTAAGAAAAGAGTCTTATGACATCTAGTCCAAATGATAATTAAGCTATTCAAAATTATTCTTTCTCCCCTCCCATACCCTGGAGAATTCCTACACATTGCATCTTTTAATTTTAGCAGTCAGTCCTTTCACTACGAAGTGGACCAGATCAAAGAAGAGGTGTGTGTGACTGGAGAAGGGACAAGTCTTCAGACGATCGCTCTCATTTTTTCATTCAATGTTATTTTAACATTATATGAGAAACTTATTAAACTCGACCAGCTTCTGCATGGTTTTAACTGTTTTCAATTCACATACAGGGATTATTAAAAATATATAATTTGGCTGTGTGAGAGTGAGGTATTTTACACCATTAGCCTATCCACGTGTGCTGGATGTGGTGCGCTCCAACTTGCTTTTTTCACACTTCTTTTTGAAGAATTTTGAATGTCAGTACTTACACATCTGCCCCGTTCATTTTAACTTCTGCTTACTACTTCACCTTGTGGCCAACACGCTCACATTCCTGTAACTGTGTATCATTACAGGTGATGTCACAGCAGAATCCTTGTCTCTGGGTTCCTGAATACACACAGCAGTGATTCTCCCAAGTAACAGTAAGAAGGGGAACTGCTTAGGCAAAAGGCACAGTATTTTAAACATTAAGTAGGACAGTATTAGTTTTCTATTACTGCTGTTAGAAATTACTGCAAACGTAGTAGCTTAAAATGATACAAATTGATCATTTTAGAAGTCTGACATGGATCTCCCTGGGCTAAAATCAAGGTGTTGTTACAATGGCATTCCTGTCTGGAAGCTCTAGAAGAAAATCTGCTTCTTTGCCTTTTACAGTTTCTGGGGACTATTCTTATTCCTTGGTTCCTGGCTCTTTGTCCATCTTCACAGCCAGCAGTGGCCAGTGGGGTCCTCCAGACTCTCTGCCCTTATTACAAGAAGAATCAGTGTAAGAGAGGGAGAAACAAGATAACCAACTCTTGGTGTTATCATGCTTTAAAATTTTTGCCAATCTGGTAGATGAAAAATGGACTGCCTTTGGCTTGTAGTAGACTCACAAAAATTTCTTTTGACCAAATAAGGGAATGATTGTTTTTCTCCATTTGTCTTTCCCTGATGGCTCGCAAAGGTGAGCGTCATTTCACAGGTGTGTTTGCTATTTGTACTTCCTTTTCTATGACTTATGTGACCTTCGTTTTACCCCATTTTTCTTTTGAGGTGCCATTTCTTTATTGATGGGTAGGAGTTCCTAGTTTGGTCATCATATTTTTAAGCTATGCCCTAAACAGAAACCAAAAATAAAAAGCTGCTTTTGCAGAATCATTCTTCACAGATGTTTATCTCTGTCTAACTAAATGGTGAAGAATAATGCAGAAAATATGAATATGGAGGGAATGTGAACTTGGAATAGGGGCACAGATCCTGGGTTTAGTTTTGTTGCGTGGCTGGCTGTGTGATCTTAGATAAGGTCACTTCTCTCTGGGTCTTGGTCCCCACCCACACAGTGATATTTTTGTACTCCATTGCTTTGGAGACCCCCTCCTGTTGTTATATCTAATTAGTATACAATTAGGAAATAATTAATCATTTCCTTCTGGTTAATTGCGCTGGGCTCCACAAAGGATCAGCAAGTCTCCTGCTTACATCTCCCCCAGGCATGCACTCATATGACCAGCTCAACTGCCAGTTAGCCACTGCTCAAAGACTTTCTCCCTGTGGGTATGTGACCGTCTATTTGACTTGTGATAACAATGGTAACAGTAACTGCCATCATTATCATTATTATAGCTAACATTTATGGAGCCCATCATGTATTTTCTAGGCACTGTGCCAAAGATCGGATGTGCACTGTCTCGCTATAACAGTTCTAGGAGGAAAGCACATTAGAGTTCCCATTTTACAGAGGAGAATGTTGAGACACTCAGAGGTTCTGTAACTTGTCTGTGATCACACGGTAAATGTCTATACATGCAATCAAAGCTTGCACCATCTGGCTCCACCAGCCTCCACCAGATAGCTACAGCAAGCTAAATAGAGTCCCTGAGGTGTCTTTATCTAGCTGGCTTTTCACATAAATAGTAGCCAAACTGGAGCTCCTTTTTATTTTATGTATACAGTTCTGAGCTTAAATGACTTCCTTTTCTTTCATTTTGTGGGTTCAGAACAGTTCTCAATGACCGTATTTTGCTTCAACTAAAGATTCATTATGTAAAACACCTAAAGATTAAGTTAGATCCACCTCACTCCCAACCAGGGAAATGAGACTGAAAATCAGCCATGGCACGTACTTTTCTATGCTCCAGGTTGGTGAAACTGAAATGATGAATAATACAAAGTGGTGGTGAAGTCACGGCCAAGGGCATCATCACACACACTGTCACACAGTGTGAACTAGCACAGCATTTTTTCGGGGGGAGTCATGTGACAATATCTTGACAGTACCAAAATGGCATAGACAGTTTAGCTCAGTTAATTCCTCTCCGGGGAATTCATCCTACAGAGATATTGCATCCTATAGAAATACTACAGAAATACATACATACGCACACATGCATACATACTCTATACACACATGTACATATATAAATCATAGATCCACATTCCCACACATATGTGTATGCATGTTACACATCTGATACATGTTTGTGATAGTGAAGAAATGGGAATTATGTGCTAGCAATAGGAGAAATTTGAAATAAACCACAGTAATCAATAGAATGGAACACTAGGTGGTTGTTGAAAAGAATTAGGTATTATTGATACACATTGGCACAGATCTCCATGACATATTTTTAAGTGGAAAAAAGCAAATTTCATACCAAAATATATAATGTAATTCTACTTAGAAGTCTAAAATAACCCAAACCATTATGTACATTTATTTTTATGTGTAATATATATATTTCATATATCATCTCTGTGGGTATATTCCTATACAAATTTTTTAAAGAAAAACATTACTTGCAGGCCCACACCAGTCAATGGTAGTTATTTTTGGAAAAGTAAGGGAATAGATTTGGCTTGGGCGTATAACTTAAAAGCTTGATTATTTCACAGTAGGGATTGCCTTAGTACTTAAAAACAAAAACAGAAGAATAAAGAAAGGGCCAGAGACTAAAGCAAGTTGACTTGACTGGCAACCAGACCAGATCCTCCCATTAATGACTCAGAAACAGTAAATCAGATTAAAGAAACCTCTACAGCTAAACTCTGTCTTCACCATTCTGGAGAGAGGCCACTGTCTCCCAGTAAGTCACCTTCCTCGGGAACAATCTTACAATAGTTTTCAGCCAAAAATAAGCTCTAGAATTATACAATGCAAAATTCTCCCTAGAGTGTTAAAAAATGGCTTCTTAGAAGCTCTAATAAAAGATGGTATAATAGCAATGGTTTTAAATCTCTGAATAATTTATATATCATTATAACCATTGTCAATAAAATCTTATATGAACAAATTTAATCTGTAAGGCAAATGATTTCATCCATAGCTAACCATGTGAGAGACTTTCCAGCAGACTTTTGATTCAGACCCTAATTTCTCCCTGGGATTGCCACTCTTACCCTGGGTTCAGCAGGCTATACTCCTGGAGTAGCAGCTCATAATGATTTCAAGTGCTCTTCTAATTTAATGGAATAAACTCAATGAGTTATGCCATCTTTTTTTTTTTTTTTTTTCCCCTTAGATGTACTTTATAATTATGTTAGCTCGTCCCTATTAACTTTAGCGTTAATTGTTAGGCTTTTTTTCCTGGTCAACACCAGTTTTCGTTTCTCCATACAAGAAAATAGGTAATTTAACAGATTAAGGGTATTGAAAGCATTGGCTAAAATGCCCTTATTTTTGGATTGCTTGTCTGTTTTAATTTTTGTCCCACATACATTTGTATCAAGGGATTTGTTCTTAGTAATTCAGCTTTTCTACAGCAAATCATTTTTTTTTTTTTGGCCATTTAAGAGAAGTTTTTGTCTTAAATATTGACTTGTATTAATTTTAGATATGTCATGCATGGCCTCAGAAAAAAAGCAATACGATCATATTTCAAAAAGAGAAAGAGACTCACAGGCATACAGGAGAGGCAGAGATGAAGTGGCATTGGAGCAGAACCCCTGGATGCATGCCTGGGAGAGACGCTGCGAGCAGCTCAGGGTTCAGTTACCCAGCGAGAAAGTGACTACCCCTGAATGGGAGGTGGAGGCGAGAGTGTGGGTGGGAATGGGCAGCAGGCCAGACAGCCCAGATTTGGATTCCCTCCAGGCTAAAGGAAGGAAGAATATGGACTCCCACTCAAGTTGAAAGTCCAGCAGCCAGGGTGCTCAGGGGCAGGGGGGTGGGCCAGAGCTACCTCCAAAGCCTGAGAAAGGAGGACAGACTTACCGCCAGGGGCTGGCAGATACCCTACGTCTCCAGGCTGTCCCCCAGGGCTCCAGCTTGAGGCTGCCCTGCCAGCTCTGTTTAGAGACTCCTCACCATGGTTCCCAACCAGGAACTGGGAGCTCTGTGCTTTCTTGCAAATACCTGCTGCAGTGGCACGCCAGGGTGAGGTACTTGGTCACTGCGTGCAGGTGGCATGCCTTCTGCTAGAGTGTCCTGGCAGGAGGTGAGAGGTGAGAGGCCTGGCATTTTAGGTTAGGAAATTTTCTCCCTTTCCTTCCCTGGAGCATGTATTTGGGTCAGTACTTCATTGCTTGGAGCATGGGTGAAAGGAAAAACATTCAAAGTGGGTGTCCATAGGCCCAGATTTTAATTTTGGCCTTCCTTCATTCATTCACTTGACCTTCTTCCATTCGATCATTCATTCAACCTGTATTTATCAAGTGCCAATTATATACCAGGCACAAGGCCCTGGGTTTTATAAGGTGAGCAAGGGAGAGAGAGTTATGCCTGAATTTGCAAACAAGTAGAGGAGATAGGCGTTAATTAATCAGTTGATCCCACAAGTAAATATGTAATTATAAATTGTGATGCGCGATGAAGCAAAGACCTTGTGGCTCTAAGCATTTACTAGAGAGAGGGTGGAAAAGGGAATACATCATCTAAGAAGTCAAGAACGCTTTCCTTGAAAGTGAAGAAATGAATAAGAATTAACTGGGTGAGGAAGGGAGGGTGGCATTCTAGACAGAAGGAATAATAGCTGGGCAGACTGAGGTAGGAAGGAGGTGTGGCATGTTGGGAGAAGCCTGAGTGGTTACAACAGGAAAGCAAAAGGCAGACTAGCTTCAGCAAGGTTGGAGCGCTACAAGGCAGCAGTCAGCAGGGATCTCTGTTGTTGCTGTTGTTAAGTAACAGGATGTTTCAATGGCCCAACAACGTTGTTCATGAGGGCACTCCTTGCAGTCAAGCACCACAAACCAACCAACTTCTCCTGGCCTTTAGGTAAAGGGAAGCTCTAACCAATGCAGTGGGATTCTACATTCCCACCAAACAGCTGTTAGTGGAGCCAGTTTAACCTGTAACTTTTCCTCCTTCTCGAGTTGGCCAGTCCTGCATTTGTATTCTGATATCACCTGTCCCCAAGCAGGAAGTCTTCTTAGCCAGGCATTGTTAAACTCCTCACATGCATTATTTCATTTAATCCTCTCAACGACCCCAGATAGTTACTTATTAGAGATGTTGACAAATATTCCAGGTGTTTATAGCACTGTATTTCCTACCTCCGTGAAGCTGAGTATCTTTAGTCCATCGAAGTGAAGAAAAATACAGCATTTTCATACTAAGGCATTTCATCACTAGTGTTTGAGTTTAACCTTTCCTTTTATCCAGCCATTTTGGTTTTGGAAGTGCATGTGATCAGTGATTCTCAACCAGGGATGACTTCTGCCTCTCATGGTATGTTGGAAATTCCTCTGAGAATTTGAGTTGTCACAGCAGGGTGTGGGGGTGCTACTGTCATCTGGCTGGTAGAGGCCAAGATGCCACCAAGCATCCCAGGAGGTATAAGGTAACCCCTCACTACAAGTAATTATCTGGCCCCCAAATGTCTATAGTGCTGAGGTGGAGAAGCTCTACTCTAGAAGGTGGCAGATCCATTGGCCTGTGTGTCTCTGGGTAACCACAGTGAAAGTGGTTCAGTGCAGACCAACAGAGGTGGAGTGAAAAATAAACCTATGTTGTCCTGAGCCACTGAGAGATGTGAGACGCTGGTCACTTCAGTGTAAGCACATCCATCCTGACTCATACGGTGGTAGAGGATGATTACTCTCAACTCATAAATCAGGAATCTGAGACTGAGAGAGGCCGAGTAGGTTGCCCAAGACCACACAGCTATGTGGAGCTGAGACTTGTACTCAGATCATCTGGCTTTTAAGGCATATAGATTAACCACTTTGTTAGTGATTAACTCAAAGTTAGTAATTCAGGATCCTGTTCATTCTCCCTTAAGGGAGTATGGCCCTAACCCAGAGCCGCTGAGTCCTCCCCAAGGGGCCTACAGAATTACTCCTATTTGTCTGATAGTTATTTTTTTAAGAGAATTCAGAAAGGGCTGGGCGTGGTGGCTCATGACTGTAATCCTAGCAGTCTGGGAGGCGGAGGGAGGTGGATTGCTTGAGCTCAGGGTTTGAGAACAGCCTGAGAAAAAGTGAGACCTTGTCTCTACTAAAAAAATAATATAAAAACTAGCCAGGTGTCATGGTACAGGCCTGTAGTCCCAGCTACTCTGGAGGCTGGGGCAGGAGGATCCCTTGAGCCCAGGAGACTGAGGTTGTTATGAACTGTGAAGCCACAGCACTCTACCCAGGGAGACAGAGTGAGACTCTGTCTCAAAAAAGGAATTTAGAACGATGTTGAGAAACAGGTTTAGCTCACACAGCAAGATAGTATCTCAAATTGTAGTGTTTTGCTTTTGTCCCCCATACTTCCTGGTACATACATAAACTTTTCCTTAATCCCGATTCTGGTACTTTAGCAACATTCTTTTTTACCTTGAGAAAAATTAGGATTGTTAGGCACCGTTCACTTGACAGGACTCTGGAGTTTGGACTTGGATGTCGGTTCTGCCTTGGCTGTGTTGTAGAGGTTCACTGACTTAACCCCTTCACGTCTCAGTTTGCCTCATTTCTAAAATAAGATTGGAGTAGCAATACTACAACTCTCATGGGGTTGGCAGGGAGATGTAAATATCTAATATTTACAGTGGTTATTACATAGAAAGCATTTATCAAACACATGCAGTTTGGGGTAAAGGAAATCAATGAGAAAAGAGGAGGCCCTGGTTGCCACCAGCAATGACTCCATGTCCTGACACATACTCCAAGTGCTATGGGAATATAGAGGCACATAATGAATTTGAGGGTGGGCAGTTCAGGGAAAGCTGTTCAAAGGAACTGCCTCTGGGACCAGCGCTTAGGAAAAGAGCAAGAGTTACTGGGTGGATACAGGAGTGGGGCCAGGTGTGAGCCTTCTGGAAGGAGGCTAAGATGGGCACAGGGCAAAGGGGCTGGGAGAATATGAATCCATTTCTCTGGGGAGACTAGCTGAGAATGTCATAAGAAATAATATTCTTTTGGGACCAATAATAAGGAATTTAGACTGTAGTTTAGAAGTGTCCTGGTAAGCCCCTTAAAAATAGAGGAAACAGAGCCAGCCCCTGAAACTGTGGGAGTGAGAGTAATCAAGAATTGCTCTTTAATCCAAGTCACCCTTCTGTGACCTGTCCTTGCAAAAGTAATTGTGAACCTCTGAAAACAGACAAGAGTTAAAAAAAAAAAAAAAAAGGTGGTTTAGCCATTTTGGGAATGCAGATGGAGCTATTCTGATAAGACCTGAAACCACCAAGCTAAAGGGGCAGAATCCCATCTCCACTCGTTTCCTCAGTTCTTGGGCATCTTGTGTCCTCACAAGGACTTTGGGTAACCCAGGCCTAGCCTCCACCCTCTGCAGCCCCAGTCTGGCCGACACCCAGGCCCCAGGGTCCTTTCAGCAGCCGACCTGCCTCTGCCAAGGCTTCTGAGGTGGGAGGAAGCCAACACCTCACAAATTTCATCCAGAAATCCAGGTACTTGATCCTTGACATTAAAGAAATGGAGAACTCTGCCCCACGGATTTTGTTATTTTCCTTGGAGTGGGGCCTGACGCACATGCAGAATTGAAGTTTTCATGATGCTCCTGGGGGACAGTCCAGGAGTGAGGCGGTATTTCGAATGTAAAAATCTTTCAGCATATCTCTCTCTGTGGATTCCCAGGCAGGAAAATGCTCTCTGCTTTCCAAGTCAGCATCCAATGATAACTGTTGCTATATTAAAATATAACCAACATTTATATTTCGCTTTATGTGCCCTTAAGTGTTCCCTCTTACATTTTTCTATTTGTTCCTCAGCAAAATCCAGAGGGAGAAGTTGGTAAGACTGCATGGTCTTCAAGATGTGATTTTTGAGGAAAAGCAAATATTATTATTTCAAAGTGAGAAGATAAGGACCCTGACAGGCAGAAAAGGAAAATACTCGCCAAATAATAATCATGATTAAAGTTATGACAGTTCTGCAATCAGAAATTGGGATTTAAGGTTCCAACCTGATTAGTTGGGTGTCATCATCATTGGCTATGAAATCAATCTATAAGCCTTAATTGTTGAGAACTGGGGGAGATTTTATAGATCAACCAGCTCCGAGGTGCCTTTTTCATAGGTGAGGGGAAGTGAGGCCCAGTGCTTACCTCTGTCTACATGTTGCATACACTGTATCTCAGATGACTCACTGCTTTCACTTCCTGCTATCGTCACCACACCTTTGGGAAAGGAACTGGCATCATTGGTCACCATTTTACAAAGGAACAAAAGGTTGGTGGAACAGAGCTTGTTAGAGCACGTGTTTTGGAGTCATACCTGGCTATGTGACCCTGAGCAAGGTGATAGAGGTCAGCCACAAAATGGGGACAATATTATTTCCCTTGCACGGTTGCTTTGATGGTTACATAGGATAATACTTATAAAGTGCTTAGCTCAAAGTTGAGCACAGAGTAAACACTCAGCAGATGACAGTTATTATTGTCAAAGTCTACAGCAAGGTTGCCCACTTCCAACTTTTTGGGCCAGACCCCTCTTTGCTGTGGTGGCTGTCCTGTACATTGTGGGACATTTATCACCCTTCCTGGACTTTACCCCAAGACGCCAGTAGTGCCCCACCTCCTCCTCACCTCCTCCTTATGACAGCCAGAAATGTCTCCAGATATTTCCAGTTGTCTCCTGGGGACAAAATTATGCCTTGCTAATTTAGAACCAATGGTCTAAGTCTTACTGACTCTCTTTACTGTGAAGCTACTCTTTATCCCCCCCCACACCCCCGTGCACACACACAAATCCAAAAAAAAAAAAAAAAAATTAACTGCAAAAAAAATCCAAGAACCCCCAAGAAGAAAAGACAGAAAGAGAAAGGAAAAAGGACTAGAAGGAAGGAGGGGGGAGAGGAAGAAGGAAAGAAGATTTCCATTACATCAGAAGGAAAGAAAGAGGAAGCAAGCAGAAATAAAGAAAGAGAGGGACAGGAAAAAAGAATCAAAGGAAGAAAAGAGGGGAAGAAGCAATGAAGACTGGAAGAGGAGAGGGAGAGACTATTACAGGCAAAGGTATTTCAAAGTGTGCTGGGACTGCTGAGACGCTCCGGTGATCAAAGTTCACTTCTTGCATTACTGGGTTCTGTTTTGTTTTCTGCCAGTCTGCTCAGCCCACACAGACTGTGTGCCACACACAACCACCCAGTCCTCACTCCCTCCAAATTTACATTCCTTGGCTATTGTTTCTTCTGCCTGGAGTGGTTTTCTCGCATTCTGTGCTCCTGGAAAAAGACTACTCCTTCTTAAATTTGCTGTCTGGGGTCACGTCCCTCTGTGAGACCTTCTCAGCAATGCCCTCGACCAGGCAAAGTTGCTGATTTTTTCCTTCTGTGCACATTACATTGCAGTCACTCTATGTTAAAATGACCAATTTCTCTTCCCTGGAGACCATGAGATGCTTGGGAACGAGGATCACCTGTCACTCATCTTTGATCTCAGCCCCTGGTGTGTTGTCTGGCTGGCTATAGTAGACATTTGCAACATGTTTCTGCATGAGCGAGGCTTGGAAGGTAGCTGGCCTGTGGCCCTTCTCTTGGAGGGCTGAGGTGACTCTTCAGGCACCATTTCTTCAGGCCACCCCCACCCTCAGGTCCATTCCTTCTTTCGTCCACTGCTTCTCAAACACTACTTGCCACCTAGTGAAACAGCAGCATCTGCTGCCAGGAAGCAGAAGCACAGGGCTCTGCCAAGCAGGACTCTGCACAAGACACTTGTATTTGTCATGAAAATCACCTGAGCCTTCACAACCACTGTGGCCACTGGAGCAGTGACCGGGGGAGAGGGATGGCTAGTTCTGGGCACCTCCAGCCCCAGCCCATGGCAGCCTTTCCCATCCAGACACCTGCAAGGAACTATGCTTCCTTGTTCCGCAGGATGACTCAAAGTGGGACGTGGCGCTAAGCATGCTGAACTCAGCATCAGAAAACTCTGATGGAATCCTGGTTTCTCTGTGGCCTTACTCAAGCCACTTCCGCTCTAGATGTCAGCACACTAGCCTACAAAATGAGAAACTTGGATCTGACAAGCATCTCACAAATTGGGAGTTGTGACCTCTCAAGAAGTCTGAAATCATTATTTAAAAAAGAAAATAGACCAAAAGAGAAAAATCGAATTGCCTGGCACTTTGTAAAGGTATAGTATATATTTTCAAGAAATGTTGTTTTCTGGGTCAGTGTGTGTACATAAAGTCTTTCTCTTGCTATAGGTTGTCATAAAGTTTCAATGATATCAGGTTATATGATTTCTAAATCCCCTTTTGACTCAAGCCCTTTTATTCCTCAATGAGCTAGAAAGATGAAGACAGGCTACCATCCTAGGATCTCAGTGGCTAGCTGTGTGCACAGCTCTATTTCATATTGTAGCCACGTCAGAGAGTATTTATCATTGTTGATCATGCAACAACCAGCTGGTCTACTTCCACCACCAAGAATGTCCCTCCCTTCTACCCCATCTCTCTCTCTGCTCACTTTGTGTACCTGCAGGAGCCCCACAAGCCTTTGAAGGCTCAGTTCACATATCACTTTCTTTTTGCCAGTCTCCCCGTGGGCCCAAGCAGAATGAACTGCAGTTTCCTGTGCACCCCTCCACCAGTGCCTCTTGTTTTATTTTAAGCAGCTGTTTATAGGTCTGCCTCCCCCTGTAGACTGGGACCTGTTTGGGAACAGGAGCTTTTTGTTTCATTTCCACATCATCAGCTTGAGACATGGGGGTTTAAAACAGAGCAGACACTTGCTTATGCTGCTAGAATTAAACTGAATTCTCTTTTCAGCAGATCCTACATCTGCTGGGGCAGTCTAGGAAAAGAAATCACGTTCAACTCACGGAAGGACCAGCCCCGCCATGGGACTAGGCAGAAAGCCATGTCATCTATCCCCCAGCAAGGCCCTGAGCTGGGGCCGCCCAGGACACTGCTGCACACACTTCCTCCTGGAGAGCTTCTCTCCAGTCCTCTGCAGATGGGAAGCTGCTCCCAGAAGAAGCTGCCCTGTGCCCCCCTCCTGAGGTGTCTCTGGCTTCAGTCCTTTCCAGACATGGTAACTAGAGGCTGCCATGGACAAGAACCTGTGCCTTTGATCCTGTTCTGCCCTTGCTCTTTAGCTCTGCTGGGGGATGCAGCCTGCACAACCTGGAGTGGGAATGGCTCCATGCAAGATATACAGCACGGCCAGATTAGGCTCCTTCTCTTGTGACTCATTACCTGAATAGCCTCGCTCTCTCCCTCCGTGCTGATAGACTTTTCAAAGGCTACCGGCGTTTTTTGCTCATTGTACAGACACCCAGATGCACGCAGCCTCCAGGATCATCCGTGCAGCTCCATTAAGGGGCTAGAGTTGTTAACTACCAAACAGCAGATGCTCATTTACATATTTAGCCATGCACTACTTATGTAATATTGAATTTTCAACCATACATGTTTCTCAGAGCTTTGATTTGCCCTTCGCCAGACACAGTTCTCTCTTCACATGAACACTCAGGTTATATTTAGTAATCTTACGGGCATAGTTTCATGAACTCAGTGATTTTCAAAATCTGCCTGCACACCTCAGTCATCAAGTGGAGAACTGCATCTAATGGCACAGCTTCCTGGGACCCCACTTTCTGGGTAGAAGATGGCCGGAATTGAGTGAGGCATCTGTATTTCTCAGTAGCTTATCAATGAGCTCTAGTGCAATGTCTGTGTCCAACAGCCACTGCTTGCTAGGCACTTTCAAGGCATGAGATGATTTCTCCAGCAAATATCATTTACAAATTCAAGAATCTAGACCCTTTAACCACATTGTTGTCAATTTAATTTATTAAATATAAACAGAAGGGAGTGAATATAATTAGCCTTTGTATTTGTGATGGATGTTACCCTGAATGTTAAGGACTACACTGTCGGCTAGTGACACGCTCACATAAAATTGACTGCATAGCAAAGGGGCATGTTTTGCTCCTTTAATAAATGGCTCTAGAGAAAATGATGTTAAAAGGAGAGGGATCTTCAAATGTTGGCCGAGGTGGGGAATGCATTACTATGTGTTAATATGTACAAATTCTCTACAGCAATTTCTTTTCTTGGGACATACCAAAGATGATATTTTAGCAGAATATAGAGTTTGAAACATTTCTGAACTGTTGGAGGTGGAATTCTAGGGGGTTCTCTCTGGTAACACATGTATTCTGTGCCCATAAGAACAATTTTGAATGGCTAATATAAAAACAGACTCTTTCAAACTATGTTTAATCAACATAACTACTTCTCAAACTTTAGCATGAAGGAACAACTAGGTTGCTTGTTTAAAACACAGATTTTATAGCCCCACCTCCAGAGATTCTGACTTCTCAGGTCCCAGGGTAAAGCCTAGAATCTACATTTTAAATAAGGTGTTCTCATGCAAGGAGCTGGTCAACCAGTGCTTCTTAAACTATCTCTGGTGAGTGGGCCAGGTTTATTTTTGTATCTCAGTCTTTCGCTGACCAATACCTGGTCTCTAAACTCATTCAGGGAACTCACCACATGAATCTGACTATATGCATATTGGTCTACACCCTATTCTATAAGAAATACCTACTGACTATGCTTTGGAGGTTGTACAGTGACAATTTGCCACAAGTTTCTAAATACTCTGGAGGACTGGCACTGGTCCCCAGAGCACACTTTTGAGAAGGATCATCAGAGCCCAGAGTGCTGACCATTACACAAAGGAACCCCTTGAATGACCATCGGATAACATATGGTAAGAAATCTTTCATGAAAGTTTGAGCTGCTGAGAGTTCCCTAAACCCTAGTAATCGTAGGACTCCTAATAATAAGGGGCTAGGCAGAAATGAATATCTAGTTGGGTAAAATGTGGCTCAATGAGGAGGCAAGTTTTAGAGCATGTGATCTACCTGTAGATGAAGAGAACGAAATAATTCATGTGTGACATAAATTTGTCACCTGTATGGTGAAGGAGTAGGAAAGAAGGAATTATGATGAGATGACAACTGTCTTAGGCATTTCAAGCTGCTATAATAGAATACCATAAACTGAGGGCTTAAACAATATACCTTCATTTCTCACAGTTGTGGAGGCTGGGAGGTCCAAGATCAAGTTGCTGGCAGATCTGATGTCTGATGAGGGCCTGAGGTCTTCTTCCTAGTTTGGAGAGGGCCATCTTCTCATTGTGTCCACCATGTCTTCTCCTTGACCCTCCTTGCCTACTCACCTCCCAAAGTGCCCACCCTCAAATACCATCACATTAGAGGTTAGAATTTCAACATATGAATTTGGGGGGAACACAAACTTTCATCTATAGTAACAATGACATAGAATCCTCTCTAAAGAGTTTTCTCTTCTTAATCCAGGAAAATCCAGATAGGAGTCAAAGCAAAAGTGGAGTTAGTGGAACTCCCATTGACAAGTTGGGGAAATGCAGAAATTAGGATGAAGTAGAATTTTTCCTTAAAATGACATTGAGGGTTCTTAGGGCTGACGCTTCCACTGGAAGCCTTAGTTTGGTAGAGGAAAAGGGATCTCTGAGGATGGTCAACTCTTCCTTACACTACTGCCTCCCTGGATTGCTTCTCTCACTAGGTTATGGCAAAAATGTTAGGATTAACTTTAGAAGTAGAATACCAAAAGCTATCGGGCAGCACCTATGGCTCAAAGGAGTAGGGCACTGGTCCCTATACCAGAGGTGGTGGGTTCAAACCCAGCCCCGACCAAAAACTGAAAAAAAAACCAAAAAGAATACCAAGAGCTATCATTATAGCCACCGTTTACCATTACTTCTTAACTAACATGCCATCAAATAATTATCATGTGGTTCTCTAGATGCATGCCACCATCACTTTGATTACCATACTAAAGTATTTCTGTGCTATATTTTGCACGTGTAATACAATATCCATCCAGAACCTGAGGGAAAATATCATCTCTAAACACAACAGGGCCCCACAGGGGATGCTTACTGGCTGGCTGGGAGAGAGTGCCCCGACGCCATGGCATCCACAGTGACAATCACCAGGAAAGCTAAACAGCACAGTTACCCACCCTCAGAATCCTAGGACCAGTGTAGATTTGTTTCGTCTCTTTTTTTCGTGTTTAATTGGTCTCCAATTCCTAGTACGCCTTCCTTCCAGAGAAGATGGGAAAGACACAGAAGAACGCTCGGGAATGTACAAGTTCTTTCCAGATTTTGATCTTGCCCTTCACTGACATTTAGCAGTGAAATTGGGGGTTGAATATTGGAGAGAATAATGATTTCAAGCAAATCATTGGTCCCTATGGGGTTTTCCTGCATCTGATTTGCTCCATCTTTTCTTTTATTGCTACTTACTTTGTTAGAGATTCAGCACTTATTTTTTAGACAAAATCTGTTACCCGGGCTAGAGTGCAAGCTTAAATTCCTTGGTTCAAGCAATCCTCCTGCCTTAGCTTCCCAAGTAGCTGGGACTACAGCCACACACTACAGCACCCACCTAAGTTTTCTATTTTTCTTTTCTTTTTTTTTGCAGTTTTTGGCCGGAGCTGGGTTATGAACCTGCCACCTCTGGCATATAGGACTGGCGCCTTACTCCTTTGAGCCACAGGCGCTGCCCAGTTTTCTATTTTTAATAGTGATGGGGTCTTGCTCTTGCTTAGTTAGGCTGGTCTAAAATTCTTGAGCTCAAGCGATCCTCCTGCCTAGAGAATGCTAAGATTGTAGCCATGAGTCAGAGTTTTAACTCTTTTTTCTGAAATGCTGTAGCCACCAAACCAGCCTTCATCTTCCATTCTCATTTCCCTCATCTCTCTCTCTTTTCTCTCTCTGTCTCTCTCCATATACCCCTAGAAAGGTGAAATGACCAAGTCACTTTCCACTAAGTGCCTTTCTGTAAAATCACCCACAGGTTGAGTCCCAAATGTCTCCAGCATGGTAGGATCCCTGATGACCCAGCTTTTTTTTTTTATTAGATCATACCTGTGTACATTAAAGCATTTATAGGGTTCTTGTCTCCAGAACAGCAACCCCCCAACCCCACACTGCCCTCTGGCTATGCATAACCATCAAGCAGGGGTCCTCAAACTGCGGCTGCGGTTCACATAAGGTGGTGTGATTGTATTTGTTCCCGTTTTGTTTTACTTCAAAATAAGATATGTGCAATGTGCATAGGAATTTGTTCATAGTTTTGTTTTTTTTTAAACTATAGTCCGGCCCTCCAACAGTCTGAGGGACAGTGAATTGGACCCCTGTTTAAAAAGTTTGAGTATGTACACCATGGAATATTATGCAGCCTTAAAAAAAGATGGAGACTTTACCTCTTTCATGTTTACATGGATGGAGCTGGAACATATTCTTCTTAGTAAAGTGTCTCAAGAATGGAAGAAAAAGTACCCAATGTACTCACCCTTATTATGAAACTAATGTAGGACCTTCACATGAAAGCTATAACCCAGTTACAACCTAAGAATAGGGAGAAGGGGGAAAGGGAGGGGAGGGAGGGGGGAGGGACGTGGAGGGAGGGGGATTAATGGGATTACACCTGCGGTGCATTTTACAAGGGTATATGTGAATCCTAGTAAATGTGGAATGTAAAGGTCTCAGCAAAGTAACTAAGAAAATGCTATGAAAACTATGTTAACTAGTGTGATGAAAATGTGTCAAACAATCTATGAACCAAGTGTATGGTGCCCCATGATCATATTAATGGACACAGCTATGATTTAATAAAAATAAAAAAAAAAGGAAAAAAAATAAAAAATAAAGTTTGAGGACGCCACCTGATACAGCCTCTCAAATGGAGAAAAGACCTTCCGTCATCTTGCTGAACTTCTATCAGGAAGCTCCTTCTCCTTAGATCAGCAGTTCTCAACCAGTTCTCAATGAAAATACATTGTGGCGTTAGGAAGGTTGAGAACCACTGCCTTAGATTCTGCCTGGAGGATTTCTACTTATTCTTTAAGGCTGAGCTCCAATGTTGAACTTCCTGGCTTCTCCCGAAGGCCAAGATCTTTTTGGCAAATGGGAACTGGGTTTAATCAACCTTTGTACCTCCAGACTACAATACCAGATGGCAAAATGCCAGTTGGCCTTAATCCACATGTGTTGAACATACTAAAATAATGGTGGGGGAATTATAAGTCAGGCTGTAACCAGAAGAAGGAAATGTGACAGGCTTAGCACTCCAAATGCTACCCAACTCCTTCCAATCAAAAATCACCATTCTATCCACCTGAGATGTTCAAAATGTGCTAAATTAAAAGTCATTTACGGAATAAAGCCAGAAAATTAAGCACTTAAGTAATTCCGATCTGATCCATCACCCCCTCCCTGTGCTCGTTAAGTGAAAGTCTCATTTGTGCCCTGTTTGGCTAAAAGTCTGAGCCCTTAAATAGGAACCACGTTCTCCTCCTGCCTCTTAATCCACTGCCAGAAAGGCTCCTGGGGTAGAAAATTGGTACACAGAAAAATAGCATGTCACTTTGGAGTTGCGACAAGGTAAGACTATACGTCCATTACTGCTCCTGTTCTAAACCTGCTGAGCAAATTACAAAATGGTAAAGAACAGCTTAGCAGTGTAGATAGGCAGTAGAGTGGTAGCCATCTTTTCTCTTAACCTCAGTGGCATGTAAGCTTGATGGATGTAAATGGAAAGACACTTGGTCTTTGTCTTGCTGCATCTATCACCTGTTACACACACACACTCTCTCTCTCTCTCTCTCTCACCCCTAGAGATTTACTCTGGGCAGCAGTAAATTAAATTTATTTATCTTTACTTTTCTGATCTATAGAGTGAAGGTGAGTTGGGGGATATAATCAGATGTTAAAATATAAATTATCATTTCCAAGTTTCTGAAGTTCATCATGCAGTTGAAGGTGAAGGCTTTCATTCATTTATTCAACAAATATTTAGAGGTATTTCACTTTGGGCCAGATGCTTTTCTATGCTCTGAAGATACACCAGTTAATAAAACGAAGGGCATGCCCTTATGGAGCTTAAGTCATAGAGTGGGAGACAGACAATAAATAAATCAACTCCTAAGGATATCAATGTCAGTAAGTGATAAATGCTATGGAGAACTTAAGGTTGGCTGATATAATGGAGATAGGGGTGTGTGTGTGTAGCAGGCCCATTTTGTATAGGTGGTCAGAGGACATCTCTCTGAGATAAAACATGGGTAGAGACTACATTTGTTTCCCATGACTGTTATAATATATTGCCACAGACTTGTGGCTTAAAAGAACAAAATATTATTCTTTCATAGATAGTTCTGGAGACCAGAAGTCTAAAATCAAGATTTCAAAAGGGCTATTCTTTCCTCAAGGCTCTAGGGGAGAAGCAATTCCTCTCTGCCTTCTGTCAGCCGTCAGTGGGTCTTTAATGACCCAGGATGAACTCTTTCTAAAGTCCTTAACTTAATCACCATTCAGCCCCTAAAATACAAGGAATACTATTACCCAAATAAAATGACAAAGACAGGGAAGCAGGGGAGCAGTGCTGCAGGTTGGGAGGGCAGCAAGTGTCACATCTCTGAGCCTGGAGCAGCCCTGCTAAAGGAAGAAACCAGTGCAGCCGGATTGGGAAGAGGGAGGTGGAGAAGGCTGGAGTTGAGGAGCAGGGATGTAGCCATGAAGATCATGTAGGCTGGAAAAGACTTCAGCTTTTTGGCCAAGATGAGAAGTTGCTGGGATGTTCTGAGCAGAAGGGTGATATGAACTGACCCATCTTTCACAAAAGGAGGGGCCCACAAGCTCCACCCTAACAAACATTTGAAGATGTGCACATGAGCCTTGAACAAGCTTTCAGTGGAACTGAAGTGAAAAGAAGAAAAACTCTCTAGTAAGCAGGAAGCAGGCATTTTAGAGGTTGCAAACTGGGGTCAGGAGAGGGAGAAGTGGGTGGAGATGACCACAGATAAAGGTTCAGTAAGGGGGAGGCAAGCTGGGATCTAGGGTGGAGTGGGGCTTTGTGGGCAGGAATGTGGATTTTTATGGCTGGGTTATCTCATCTTCATTTTCAAGTTTTCGCCTACACTATTCCTATATTCTCCTTCAGCAAAGAGCTGCTATTGAACATACCAACCGTGGCTTACAGTACCTTTAGACAAAAGCCATCCCAACTGTTCCAAAGCACTTTGGGACCATTGTTTGGAATCTAAACCACAGTCAGGTAGATTTTAATTTAAATTTCACTTCCACAACCATTTGGGGTGGGCAAAGCCAAACAGAAAATACTGAGAAAGGAAAGGATAAGAGGACAGTAATGAACCTTTGTAGAGCTCAGAACAATAAAGTCCCAGTCATCAGTCAGGTCTTTATGTCCCTTCCTATAGGACAACCACATCTTTTTCTCTAGCTGCCATGGCAAGAGCTGTGCCCTGTAGAAGAACAGTTGGTGGAAGCTGTGGAGAAGGGGCAAATGTGGATCTAGCCCTTTAATGGGTACTTAGCAAGTGCCAGGCCCTTTTCCATAAATTCTTTTTAATTTAATGATAACTATAACCTTGGAAGTAAAATACTATTATGTCCATTGTATAGGCAGGAAAACTGAGGCCTGGGAAAATAAGGTAAAGTTGCTCAAGGTCATGCAATGAATGGCAGGGTCGGGATTTGCACTAGGCCTCCTTGATTCTAAAAATCCCATGTCGTTGCATTTCATCAGACTAAAATTCCAGGGCTCATTTAAGACATTCTGGTCTAAGGTTTTCTAACTTCTCAGGGCCTTTGGTGACTTCACTATGTCAGATGTTCATAGAGCCAGCATCTTGGATTCCTGCCTCTGACACGGGCACTCCTGTGGTTCAAAGATCATCTTCAGATGCTGCCAACTTCGTGCCCTCCCCTGGCTCTCACATCGACTCTACAAGCTTCACATTCAGGGCACAGGTACTTTCCCCAGATGCAAAGTCTGGCTTCTTTGTCTCTGGCCCTGCTAGCTCTCTTGGACACCTTGTCCAAAACAAGGCATTTAACCACTGGGTACATTTCCTCTGAACTTGTCCTGATGTTAGTCTTGAACTCATAAGCTCAGGCAATCCACCTGCCTTGGCCTCCCAGAGTGCTAGGATTATAAGTGTGAGCCACCACACCTGGCCTTATCCTAATGTTAGTCAATCAAAGGGATGAACACTGCCATGCTGCTCTTTAAAAGCCTATTTCTCTGAATTAACAACCTTCCTAAGCCAGACCCAGTTTGAGCAAGTGTTGGAGAGACCCCTCTATTTAGCTTCTGTATTCCTTTCCTCTCACAGTCTACAAGTCTCTCTAACGGGGCAGTTTCCACAAATCTATACTGAAAGTGAGCCATTGTATAAAGACGTTAGGCTGTGTGTTATTTGAAGCTTGAAGCACCATTTAAACTTCGCTGCTGTTTGCCGTGAATCCAAAATTCCATTTTGAGCCAAGCAGTTTAATGAGGAGAGCAATGGTAACTGGCGTTCTCTGGTGCTATTTCATTCTGAACGCTTAATACACACCATCTCCTTTCGACCTCAGGATAATAACATCAGAACCCATTTAATAGAAGAAAATACTGAGATATCATTTGAGTAGTTTCTGGTATCACGCAACATATCTACTTCTAAAACTTATTCTGTAAGTTGACCACCGAGGGACTGTAAAGCACTGGTCAACATGCGGAAGCAGTCAGCCTGAGGAGCTAGGCTGCTGTACCGATATGTCCTTGGGGCACAGGTGGTCTATGAAAATTAGGTCAACTTAAGGAAGGGGTCAATGTAGGGAGGTGGTCAACTGCGGAGGTTCTACTGCATTATACTACTAGGATAAAAAAGTAGGCGTAAAATTATCATAATAATTATGATTTTGCTGCAGAAAATTATAAAATCCTATTATGGGGCTTATGAGAAAATTTAGGCTGAAGCCTATATTGATTTGCTGGGGCTGCCCTGATGAAGTGCCAGAGACTGGTCTCACACTTCTGGAAGTACAAGTCTGACATCAAAATGTTGGCAGAGTTGGCTCGCTTGGGGGGCTGTAAGGAGGGATCTGTTCCATGCCTCTCTCCTTGCTCTGAAGGCTTGCTGGTCACCTTTGCCATCTGTCTTTGTGTAGATGGGTCACCCTGATCTGTGCCTTCATGCTCACGTCGTGTTGTCACTACATGTCTTCCCGTAGTCTTCCTCTGTGCGTGCTCTGTCTGTGTCCTGATTTCTCCTTTTTATAAGCACCCCAGTCACAGAGGATTAGGGTCTTTTTAATGACCCGATTTTAACTTTATTACCTAATTTCCAAATAAGGTCACACTCTGAGGTCTGGGATTTAGGACTTCAACTTTTTAGGAGAACACAATTCCACCATTAACAGGTGTAACCCTCAAAAATGCATAAAAGGAGGAAATGAATAAAAACAGCAGGCTAGCTTTACGTACATTAAATGGCTCAGAAGCATGTAAATGCCCACAGTAAATATGGCATTTGTCCTTGGAAAAGACTTCCAGCTTAGGAAGTGGTAGAAGGAGAGTTACCTGGAATCAGAAGGAAAATTGTAGCTCTTCTTAGATGTCTGTGGCTCGTAATACAGTGGACTGAAGTCTTTGTTTGAAATGTGTGTGTTGTGGGCATTCCTGCGTGGCTATCTTTATTCCTGGGTATAGTTTTCTGTTTTCGCTTAGTGTTTCATGAGGAGAAAATTGCACATAAGCAAATGGAAAACTCGTGTTATGTTCCAGTTGTTTGCTATGTATCAATATCTTTGGAATAATTGTCATGTTCAAAACAAGCATTCTAGCAGAAGCAACTTGAACTTGCCCAAGGACGTGAAGCCACAGCTGAGGAGCTGGGTTTTACTAAGCTGTTGAACCCTTTGTGCTGGAAGTAAATTGAGAAAAATAAATGACTGAATGTCCTGAAACTGTGACAGGGCTTGATCATGCTACCTGTAGAAGGCAAAATCCTAGGATGGTCCATCTGCCTTTGCCAAGCTCGCCCGCCCTGAATCCTGGGACTGTGAACATGATGAGATCTCCTACTGAGATTATGTTTGGTTACCTTGCAAAAGGAATTTTAAAAATGTGATTTAGGCAAAAGGAATTTTAAAGATGCAATTTAGGTTACCAATTGGTTAATTCTGAGTTAATTAAGAGTTGCTATCCAGTGAACATAATCTAATCACAGGCACCCTTAAAGAGCAGGGCATTTTCTCTAGCTCCCCAGTCAAATCAAAGTATGAGAAAATTCCAAGCACCTTTGCAGGATGGAATTTGGAAGCCCCAAGGAGAGTGGTCTCTAAGAATAGAGACAGAACCTCCACACCAGCAGAAGGAAACACGTTTTCAGTCCCGCAAACACATGGGACTGAATTCTACCAACAACCTGAATGAGCTCCGAAGCAGATTCTTCCCCAGTCCCTTCAGACAAGAACTCCAGATAGCCAAAACCTTAACTCTGGCCATGTGAGACCCCATGTAGAGAACCCATCCAAGCCTACAGGACTTCACATCGACAGAGCCATGAGTTAATAAATGGGTGCTGTGCTGGCATTAATGTGGAGGGAAGGGAATACTTTTACACACAACCTTTTAGGAAGGAAGTATAGAGAATCCTCAAAGAACTGAAAAGAGACCTCCCATTTCATCCTGTAATCCCATTACTGGGCATCAACCAGAAGAAAATATCATTTTATCATAAGGATATTTGAACTAGACTGTTCATTGCAGCTCAATTTATAATCACGAAGATGTGGAAACAACCTAAATGCCCACTAACCCAGGAATGGAAAAACAAGCTGTGGTTTATATATACCATGGAATGCGATTCAGCCATTATAAAGATGGAGACTTTACATCTTTTGAATAAGGCTGAGTGGAGTTGGAACACATTCTTCTTAGTAAAGTATCACAAGAATGGAGAAGTAGGAATCCAATATACTCAATTCTAATATGAAGCCAGTAGACAATCTAATGGAAACCACATAAGAGAAAAACTCAAATCAATTCAAGGTGGGGGTGTGAGGAAACGAGGGAGTGGGGGGAGGGGGGATAGTTGTGGTCCCACTTAATGGGCATAAGTTAGGGTGTATGGCACACCTCTTGGGGGTGCTACACAATTATAAGAGGGACTGCACCTAACAAATGCAAACACTGTAACCTAATTCTTTATACCCTCAATTAACCTGCAACAATAAAAAATAAAAAATAAAAATGGGTGTTGTCTTAAGCTGCTAAATTCATGGTAACTTGTTGCACAGCTTGAAAAACAGACTCGCTCCCTCATGTCCTGTGCCTACATGGAGATACAGACAAAGAAATGGACAAGATGGAGCAAATTCTTTGCTGGTTCCTCTGGGAAGGTAGATCTCTACATGGCACAGAACATTTCAAATGTGCATTAGCCCTTTCTCCCAGACAGGCTGGGGCCCATGCACAGAAGGCTTCTGTTTTTTTAAGTAAACATACCCTTTCTGATCATCTTTATTTTGTCTTCTTTTCTTCTAGGTAACTTGCTGTGAGTTTTCAAGGATAAGTACTATTTGGAAATGTCATCAAACTCAGTTCTACAAAGTGGCGTATTTAACTTTATTTGGAGGGAAAGGAGGAGATACTCTCGCTCCCCCACATTCTTAGACCCCCATGCGGGTTACATAGATATCACAGTGGATCACATACCAATTCAGGCTGCATTCACAACCCTTTTAAGCAAAGTAGTTCTCTTTTGAAAATGAACCACATATCCTCCAGCTGTTTTAAGTCAGGTCGCGAGTATCTCCCTCTTTGGTTGAAACAATTCAAATATGGATACTATCAACAGGGCAAAATGAACTTGCTCCTCATTTTATAAAGAAGTCAAGGCTTTGAACACAATGTTCACTTTCCTTCAGGGAAAACATCTCTTGATAAGTGGAAATATTTTCTCAACAAAGAACCTGCTGCTCCAGATTTGTTAAAAACTGTTTTAACAATATTTGCATTCCTGCCTTGAATATTAGGGGGGGGATGCTGAGAAGTGTATTCTGTGTGTGCATGTGTGTATTTCATTTATTTGGAAGAAAAATGAGATATTTAAAAATTAAATTTTAATTGCTAAGTAAACTGTTTAAAATATATATTGCCATATCAATTGCCCAATTTTACTCAATAACTTTGCCATATCCTGCCTGTCGTTACGCTTTGGTTTATGATTTCAGTTAATATGGTTTTTATCATGTGTTTGTAATTTTTGTTCAGCCATTTGCCAATTTCTTTGCTAGCTTGGTACAAGACTTTAATTATTTTTCTCATTTGGAAGCTACCATTATCTATAGAATTCAGAGTATTTGATTCACTTCAACAAAAATATTTTGAGGCGCTATGCTCAATTCTATGCTCTGGACCAGCTATTGAGGAGGAGACAAGAATGAATAATACACCATCTCTGCCCTAAAGATGCTCTTAGTTTATAACGATGGTTCTCAGGTGTGTCCCAGGGATGGCGACCCAGAATTGCTCAGACGCTTTGCAAATACCATGATGTGTTGGTATAAAATACTCAAAGCAAACACCTTACAATATTATGACAAAGCAGACATGATTTTATATTAGAGTCTAGTGTAGATAATTGTTTGGGGGTATCAAAGATTTAAGAAAGAATGAAAGGATAGGAGAAAAATCTAAGCAGAGGGGTGTTTCTACACTGAATTTTTTCTGTAGATTGGCAAAAGGTCTTTGATAAAAAGGTCTTTTGCCAATCTACAGAAAAAAATTCAGTTGTAGTTTATCCTGGTTTGCAGTCACTGTTCTATTAGGAGAAGTCAGTGCCTAAACAGATTGAATGTCACATGTTAGAAGTCCTTAAAAAGTTCACCTTCAGGAAAAACACTGCTTCCTCTTTTTCTGTGCTCTTCTCCTTCTGAATTTTCAGTTCTCTATTGCAGAGTGGTTGGAAACTGAACAACTTACCCTCAATGGCTATTCAGCCCTCGCTTTCTGGTCCACACCCTACACAAGGTCCCCTCTCACTCCCCTGCACTCTCCACTCCAGCCATTCTGAACCACATCCTGTGCCCCTCTCCCACCTGCCTAGCATCCCCCTCTCTTGAAGCCTTCCCTCCATGGACCATTTTCCATAAGAGCTCTTCCCTCGCAGGCCCATTTCCCCAAATCCAAGTCCAACTCAAAGCCATGATATCCTTCACCTTTCAAGAATGAGGGCACATCCTTTCTTTCCTATCCTTCTATTCTGTAGTTTACACTGAGCAAAGTCTATCTTGCCATGGTGATAGGAGAAGCCATCTACTAGCCAGTGCGTGCCAAGCACAACTCTATTCTTGTGCGCTTATTCAGATGATGAAACAAAGACTCAGGGAGGTGCTCCTGGGAGTGACCTGGCTGGTAAATAGCAAAGACACAGTTGGGATCAGAGCCTCTCTGCTTCCAAAGACAGTGCTACCTTCACTCCCCCCCTAGATCCTCCCTTCCATGTCTCTTCTTCATGGGAATACAGAGATGTATCTCGCTCCTGGTGTTTGCCTTGTTCCTAGCAGCTGCACAAAATACACCTATAGAATTGAATTGAATGGAATGGAATAGACTTGATTTGAATTGACATTAGGGGGAGAAAAAGATGAAAAAGAGAGAAGTAAGACTTTTCTTATTTCCTATTGACAAAGCTTAAAATGATTGATACTATTCAGTACTGTTGAGTAAGTGGGAGAAAAAATTAACTCTTAACTTCATTATTAAGGGGAGTATTAAGAAGCACTTTAGAACTCTTTATCAGAATAAAAAATTATGTGTATATCCTGACATGCAATTCCACTTTGAGAACTCTCTCCCTAGGAAATTATTACAATTAAGTTCAAGGATATGTGTATGAATACGCTTATCATAACATCATGTATAGAAGTGCAAATGCATGCAGCCATGGTGTCCATTAATAGGAAAATGGATAAATGCATCAGGGGATGTGGTATGATAGAATATTATGTAGACATTAAAAAGGTCAATGTAGATCTGTAGGTGCAAAGACAGAGGGTATTCACAATATATCCCTGAATAGATAAAAGCAAGTTTTAGTGTAATGAATATTGTCCTATTTATTTTTTCAAAAATACACACATATAAACACAAACTTCTCAAATAGTCCAGTGGAATTTTTTTTCCTAAAGAGGAGGTTAGACTATGCTGAGTCCTCTACATTCAGAAGGTAGCCCCTAGTAACTGGCGGTGGCCACGTTTCTTTAAACCATTAGCAGCCAGAATTGACCCCACTACCATTAGCTCTTCACCTCTCTTCCTCCCTCCTCTGGGCAGATACAGAAGAGTTTCTAAAGAAACTATCAGCCTTGTAAAGTAGAGAGGGGTTGAAGTAAGAGGTTGTTGCTCCTCTGAGGAGGAAGGGGGGGACACAGGGAAAACAAAGCTTCAGAGAGTCTCATTTTAGGGTAACAGTGTGTGCCAGAAGGGAGGGTGGCAGTAATTCTCCCTGGTTGGATGTCAGCCAAGGGAAAGGACAACAGGAGAAGGGCAGAGGAGTCAGGCCCCATTGGTGACTGGGGAGGGTGGATAAGGGCGGAGGCTGGAGACAGGACCTATGCATACTGGGGGACAAAGATACAATAGACAACATAGCAGAGAGATGTGGAGCGATTGCCACTGTGGGAACCAGCTGGAAGATGTGACCAGATGCCTCAACATGCTGCCAAATCCTGGTACTTAACCCACCCATTCCGCACGGTGTACACTGGGGCCAGCACCCTACTTCACAGGGCTGACAGGCAGAGCAAGAGCAGCAAGTTCATCCAAACAAGGAAAGAAATGTAGTATCATCCAGTAAAACAAGGAATCTTTAGTTTCTTGACCCTTGTCTTCCTTCCCACACTGTTTTGTGAATAGTAAAGGGAGATCAGGAGGTATCTTGCAGCCGGGTTATGTTTTCTTCAAGCTGCTGGGGCCACAGTTCTAGTTGGTGCTAAAAATACAGATGCATTTATCAATTACAGGCTTAGACTTTTTTTTTTTTTTGAGACAGGGTCTTCCTTTGTTACCCACACTGGAGTGTGGTGGTATGATCATAGCTCACTGTAACCTTGAACCTTTTGGGCCAAAGTGATCCTCCTGGCTTATCCTCCTGAGTAACTTTTAAAATTATTTGCAAAGATGGGATCTTGTGGTGCTTCATAGGCTGCTCTTGAACTCTTGGCCTCAGTGATCCTCTTGCCCTGGCCTCCAAAAGTGCAGGTATTACAGGTGTAAGCCAACACATCGGCCCAGATGGAGACTGAAAATTATAGAAGTGGAAGAGACATCACTAATGAAGACTCTACCTAGAAGGAAAGTCAGGTCAAGGTAATTTAGGTAAAGGTGGTTACCAGAATTAATAAAACCTTTAATGCTTATATCAAATGGTTTCAGAGTCCTTAGTAAACTGTACAGCACACACATGTACTCTGATATGTGCATAGAAAATGGTTGATAGCCTAGGACAGAAGTCAGCAAACTTTCTTGTAAAGGGCTTTGCAGGCCATACAGGCTCTGTGTCAACCTCTGCCATTGTATAGCCAAAGCAGCCCCAGATAGTATGCACATTAATGAGTGTGGCTGTGTTCCAATAAAACTTTATTTATAAAAACAGACAATGGGCTGGACTTGATTTGTGGCTGTGGATTGCCATTCTCCTGTCTAGAAGAAATAGTAGTATGTGCATCAAAGTGTTTAACCCTGGAGGACAGGCAGGGCTGCTCTGATAAAAACTGCAATGGACAAATGATACAATAGGACCCTTTTGAAAGCTTTCTTGAGGGCTTAGAAAGGAAATGAATGTAACTATCAAGTGCAGGAGAACCAGTGATTCTGCTGGTTGAGTAGTAGTAAAGGGCAAAGGGAAGAAAGGATTCTGCTGGTTGAGTAGTAGTAAAGGGCAAAGGGAACAAAGAGCAGAAGGCAGCAGGTTTTAGCATGTGCTGATTAGACAGTATCTACCCAGGTACAGGAACCATGGCCTCTCTGAAAGGCTGCAAGGCTTTCTAGGAACCTCTATGTACTTTCCAAGACCAGGTAAAGCATCGTGGTCTATCTTTCCTGTATTGAACTCGTCATTTCCCTGCTAACTGTGAGGATGCCCTGAGTGGCCCACAGTATCCCCTTCTGGGGCAATCCAGGTCACGGCAGTGAGTGATTCAGTCGTGGCTAAGGCTGATTGACCACAGCGTTCCCCACTGTAGACCCAGGAAGTAGTTGAAGGTAGCACAGACACATGATCAAACAGATAAGGGATCAAATCCGGGCTCAGTCAGCACCATCACTGTGACCCCTGGAGAAATTATTTAACCTCCTGAGCCATCATCCTCAGTACTGGCAGTAGAAACAGCAACACCAATGGAAGTGTTTCCTATGTTCCATTTAGACACTTTCTCTATGGTCTTCAAAAACTCCCTGCCAGATCAATATTGTTAATAATAATTATCTGAAAGGGAGACAATACATGCAATATTCCCAGACAGAATTATTAGGAGAATCAGAGATAATTCATTCCAAATTCCTAGTATGGGACTTGATGTGTTGCTGCAGTTCAAGAAATAACTATATTGTTACCGTTTCACTGAGCTGGAATGTATAGCCATGTCCTTCAGGTTTCTGTGACTCTTTAGGAAGCTTCTCTTAGACAATGTGCACATATCTCAGATGGGGAAAAGAAAAAGACACTGTGGGCTGGACCAGGGTTTGTCACTATTTCAGAGAGGCAATGTCACCATCACCTACACCTGCTTCAGGGAAGCAACTCAAGGAGGAGAATCCAGATAAAGTCCCTGGGTAGCCTGACAAAAATCATAGGTGGAGAAACCTGAAAACTACTTAAAAAATGGGGAGAGTGGCAAGAAGATATTGATATGTGTACTTGGAAACTAACGCTTTTACCAGTGGAGGCCAATCCACTTTCACTCATAATAAACTGATTTTTTAAGCTGTACTCTCTACTGTATAACTTCAGCTCAGCTAAAGCCTTCGCAGCTCCTAATTCTATATATTCATGCTTCCCACTCCCTCACAGGGTCTTCACATTGCCTTCTTTTTGCATCTTCTAGCAGCTAATCTCTCTCTTTTTGTGTCTCTGAATCAAACTCTTCAAAAGGAAGGATCTAATAAGTCTAATTTGTTCACTTACAGCCTGGTTACAAGCTTGAGGCAGAGACTGTCTCCTAGTAAACCAGCTGCCCCAAGAATGACATGACCATGTGGTAGAGACATTGTAACTTGAGCAGAAAGAACCACCTTGGATTATGCCATTAGCCAGGAGCTTTGAGTCAAACCAAATGGTGTAGCTTCATGAGAAGTCCTTTGAGCATCTACAGATGGTTGTCCCACAAAGAGAAGGAAGTTGACAGGTGGTTAGCCCAAACCTAATTGCATTCATTTCCTAAAGCTGCTGTAACAAATTGCCACAAACTCGGTGGCTAAAAACAATGGAAATTTGTTCTCCCACAGTTTTGGAAGCCAGAAATCTGAAATCAAGGTATTGGCAGGGCATCAGTCTCTTGTTGAAGTCTTTAGAGGAGAATCCTTCCCTGCCATTTCCAGCTTCTGGCACCTCCAGATGTTCCTTGGCTTGTGGCTGCATCACTCCAGTTCCTGCCTCTGTCTTCACATGGGCTCTTCTATGTGGATCTCTCCACTGTTTCTCTTATAAGATACTTGTTCCAGGATTTGGGACTTGCCCAGATAATCCAGGATGACCTCATCTCTTTAACTTAATTATATCTACAACGACCCTTTTCCAAATAAGGTTACATTCACAGGTTCCCAAAAATAGGATACAGAAATGTCTTTTAGAAGTCAACATTTCATCCATTATACCAGTGAAAGATAAGACAGAACCATGAAATACGTAACATCAGTCTAACCTTGAACAGGATGGCACATGTTAAGGAGTTCATCAAATGTTTGTTGGATGAATGAAAAAAAAAAAACAGCACTCTTATTCTGCCAGTTGGGAAATGAACACCGGGAGAAGTGATCCAGCCAAGATAACACGTCCAGATCATATCAAAACTTAAACTGAGCCCAGATCCTGCACCCTCAGTCTGAGGCTATCATCTCATCACCACTGCATTATAAGTGAGGACAACTGGGGTTCAGGGAGGTTTGAGCAAGCTCATTCCTTTAGCTTCTATCAACTGGCCTAGGTCTCAAGACTTCCAGGCTATATTATCCTGTAACCTCGAAGGATTTCTGTCACTAAGACCTGGAAAAGAAGTCTCAGAAAGTAAAATGAAGATTCAGAAAATCAAAGGAGAAGGCAAAGTGTAAGCATATAGTTCGCATATTCTGTCAGACCTAAAGAAGATCAGTGACAGAGTCATATCTCATTTCTCTGTCTTTTCTATAAATTCCTTAAATACACTCTCTTAACAGGTCAGGAAGAATCAGGCCCTTGCCCAGTGGAGAAACTTCCCCAAGCACTGCTTTACACGCCCAGATCCACAGCCAGTCCACCACGAGATGAGAAGCTAAGTCATCTCAGAACAATGGGGATCTCTTTAGACTTCCCAAAGTTGCTGTGGAGCCTGGAGAACAGCTTAAGATTCAGAAAACCCAAATATTTTACAGGTAAAATCAGGTCTTTATTCACACAAAATCCTTCATGGTTTTGCTCTAATTGCCAAGCCCATAAAAGAAAAAAGGAAAGAAGAAAGTTACACCCTCTTGAGTGTCATCTCCCTCACCGGTTGCCATGACAACAGCCAACCCCTACCTGTCCTGTTCACCTCTTGGTTCCTGTTTCCACCATTGGCTGTGGTGACCATTTGCCTTCTGGGGACTATCACTGGTAAAACCTAACCAAAATAAGTCTCTGGATGGGATCTATTTTTTTTTTAAACAAATAATGAAAAATTTTAATACAAGTCAAGATTTCCTGCTTATCTTGAAACTTCATACACTCTGATACCACTGAGCCTGAATTCCCACAAAGCTATACAATAGGCTTGAATTGAGTATTTGATGACTCCTTCCTGGGAACACAGACTCTCTAGATTGCTATTATTCCCACCTGGCTGGGCTTTCGTGGCACCTGCCCAAGGACATTTGAATTTAAATCCACTTCTTTTTTTTTTTTTTTTTTTTATTGTTGGGGATTCATTGAGGGTACAATAAGCCAGGTTACACTGATTGCAATTGTTAGGTAAAGTCCCTCTTGCAATCATGTCTTGCCCCCATAAAGTGTGACACACACCAAGGCCCCACCTACCTCCCTCCTTCCCTCTTTCTGTTTCCCCCCCCATAACCATAATTGTCATTAATTGTCCTCATATCAAAATTGAGTACATAGGATTCATGCTTCTCCATTCTTGTGATGCTTTACTAAAAATAATGTCTTCCACGTCCATCCAGGTTAATACGAAGGATGTAAAGTCTCCATTTTTTTTAATGGCTGAATAGTATTCCATGGTATACATATACCACAGCTTGTTAATCCATTCCTGGGTTGGTGGGCATTTAGGCTGTTTCCACATTTTGGCGATTGTAAATTGAGCTGCAATAAACAGTCTAGTACAAGTGTTCTTATGATAAAAGGATTTTTTTCCTTCTGGGTAGATGCCCAGTAATGGGATTGCAGGATCAAATGGGAGGTCTAGCTTGAGTGCTTTGAGGTTTCTCCATACTTCCTTCCGGAAAGGTTGTACTAGTTTGCAGTTCCACCAGCAGTGTAAAAGTGTTCCCTTCTCTCCACATCCACACCAGCATCTGCAGTTTTGAGATTTTGTGATGTGGGCCATTCTCACTGATAAAAATCCTCCAAGAAAGCATAGGAAAAACACTGGAAGATATTGGCCTGGGGAAAGACTTCATGAAGAAGACTGCCATGGCAATTGCAACAACAACAAAAATAAACAAATGGGACTTCATTAAACTGAAAAGCTTCTGTACAGCTAAGGAGACAATAACCAAAGCAAAGAGACAACCTACACAATGGGAAAGGATATTTGCATATTTTCAATCAGACAAAAGCTTGATAACCAGGATCTATAGAGAACTCAAATTAATCCACATGAAAAAAGCCAACAATCCCTTATATCAATGGGCAAGAGACATGAATAGAACTTTCTCTAAAGACGACAGACGAATGGCTAACAAACACATGAAAAAGTGTTCATCATCTCTATATATTAGAGAAATGCAAATCAAAACAACCCTGAGATATCATCTAACCCCAGTGAGAAATCCACTTCTTTTTTGTCAGCTCCTATAGATTTAGAAGGTTTCAGCTCAGCATGTCAGGCACATTGTGGTAATGTGACTGTTCAAGAATAGGCAAGTGGTATTCACACCTAACTACATTTAAACCTTCAAAGGTAACCTCTACAAACTAAGGTCTTAAGTAATCTCTAACAACAATTCCAACGTGAACATTCAATTGGATTTTCTTTTTAACAACCCACTGCTCTGAGTTTCCACAATGCCAAGGTTCCTGCTCCCTGGAGGCCTGTTTCTTCTGAGCCCTGGACAGCTCCTCTTTTATATTCTGTTTCAAGTCAGAGCATGGACATCTAAAAATATCTCAGTTTTCACTGCACTGACATAATGTTTCTGTTGTTCGAAGAGAAGATTCTCCATCAAAAGAATAGTTTCAAGAGCCAGTTAGGTTGAAGTTCAATAGCTATATGTGAAATAACTTTGACCTTTCTTTTTTTTTTTTTCTTTCTTTCCTCTCTCTTTGGACAGAGAGGCTCTTTATAAAATATCTGTTCATGGAAATAGTAGGAGAGAGTGTGGACAACAATTCTGCCTTCAATAATAAACCAAATTTTGACTTAGCATGCATGAAGGCAGGGGTGTCTGGCATAGTGTCTGACTATACAACAGGTGCTCAAAGTACATTGGAGGGCCATTGGAGAAGAAATAAGTTACCCAGCATAGAGGCTTCAGTTTCTCCATTTTGTTTAAGTGATTTTATTGAACACCTACAATGTGTGAAGCATTCTGCTGGGTACAGTTGAGATCCATGCTGTTGCTCGTTTATTTATTCCCTGAGTGTCCACTTGGCTTTCCAGAAGCTTCCATTTGCATGTGTGATTTTAGTTCCCTGGTTTTCAGCCCAGAATCTCATCATTCACTCAAATATTCTCCAAGAGCAGAGTGCTGCTCTTATCCTTAGCAGTCATCCCAATATATTCACTATCTAAATTTTGACAGAAAATCTCCTGTATCTGTTGGTGATATAATATAGAATCTCTGCAGTCACCTCAGCTAGAAAATTCTCCAGTAGATATTTCTTTAGGCTAGAGTGACTCACATCCTCTCAAGTTCACCTAAGCCCTGGAGAGCTCTCTGTGACAAGTGTGACATCTGGCTGTCCTCCACTGCTCTGGTCCCCAACCCCCGGGTTGTGCACCAATACCAGTCCATGGCATGTTAGGAACCAGGCTACGCAGCAGGAGGTGAGTGTCAGGTGAGTGAGCCGAGCTTCACCTATATTTATGGCCGCTCCCTATGGCTGCCTGAGCTCTGCCTCCTGTCACCTCAGCTATAGCATTAGGATCTCCAAGGAGCATGAAGTTTGCTTTAAACTGCTCATGTGAAGGATTTAGGTTGCCCATTCCTTAGGAGAATCTGATGCCTGATGTTCTCAGGTGGTACAGAGGCAGTGATGTGGGTGCTGGGGAGCAGTTGCAAATACACATTACCATTAGCAAAGAGACCATAATAAATCAATTGTTTGCAGACTCATATCAAAGCCATCCCTGAGATCCCAGTCCATGGAAAAATGATCTTTCATGAAACCAGTCCCTGAAACCAAAAAGGTTGGGGACCACTCCTTCACTGGACTGAGTTCTCTGAATACTACCTTGCTAAGATCTAGAGAGTAACTTGCTAGCCATTAAGTCACTGTGCTATAGCATCAGCTTGTGATCAAACCAATACACCTCCCCAAAGCAAAGTACTTGATGGGAAATAGGCACTCCACACACTTTTCATGAATGAATGAATGAATACACAGAGAATGAATGAACAAACTGGGTACCAATTATTCTAGTAAAATGGAGACCTAAAAATTTCTGGGCTTCTGTTCTAAATACCAACTCAAACAATTCCCTTTTCCTCAGTGAATCTTACTCTATCAATGATCTAACTGTGCTACTCTTTTGTTTTGACTTTATACAATAAATTCAGAACTCTGTCAAGGCTCAGCGCCTCACATTTTTTGTGGTAGGGATTTGAGAGAAAATATAGCAGGCTTCCTTCACCTTCTGACACTGGAGCTCATAAAGACTTAAAAGTATAAAATCTTGCAGACAAAACTTAGAAAAGCAAGAGGAAAAAATACTTTGGGATTATATTGAGAGAGAAGAAAACTTGGGAAGAGTGGAAAGGCATTTTATTTTTCAGATGAGAACCCTGGAAAATAAGTGAGAACCATGCTATTCCTTCCGGGGACACATATCTTCAGCCCATGTTTGGGTCCCAATTTTGTCTATGTTTGTTATAGAGTAATAGCAGCACTTCTTAATTTTATGTTTTCATGCTTCATATTGGTTTTTTGGAAATTAATAATGTAACATGTAATGCAATATATATTCATTGAACACAATTTGTATGAAATAGAAAATATATATTAAATGGAAGTCCCTTTCTCACCTCTCCCCTACATTCTCCACCCTCTTGCTCCTGAGGAATAGACTCTGTGGTGGAGATCAGCATGCATATTGGTCACTAAGAAGGGACCTTGGTCACCAGACGTGAGAAGGTGTGAAGGAAGCAGACTGGGCAGAGGGACAAGGTGGACTGTGATGTAGTTTCCATGAAGGGTTTAGCTGACTTCATCGGGGGAGCTGTGAGCTGAGTGGAGCCTCAGAATTGTCCTAGAAGGAGGCAGGGGATCAAGTGTGTGTGTGCCACCCTCTTCTGCCATTTATCAGAAGTGAGATGCCCCTCAACCTCCATAGAAGGAGGTTTAAACTTGGAAGGAGCAGCTCCCTTTGGCAGAGGGAAGTTCTCGGGGAGGGACTCAGCCTCCAGCACCCTCAGCTAAGGGCTTGAGCATGTGGGTGAATACGTACCTTGTCTTCAAGGTAGGACTGGGTGGCACATTAGAAACATACACTGTGTCATGTGTATTGTCCAAAACATGCACACTCTTTACATCTCTACGAACACATCACATACACACACATGTGCACACACACACATGAATGATGGGCAGTAGAACATAAGAGTTAAGGACATATACATTGAAGCCAATCCTGGAAACTGACTTAAACTGACTGTCTGGGCCTCAGTTTCCTCACTGGTTAAAATGAGGGGTGATGACAACAGTATCAGTTATAGTGGTGCAAGGAGGATTAAATACGTGAATTGGTGCTTAGTTCTAAGAATGGAGCCCGACACTTAGAAAGGCACCTTGCTGGGGCACAGTTACCTTGGGCCAGCTTTCCTTTATTTATTCAGCTGTGCCTCCTTCTTTTTAGTAGCTGAATAATATTCCTGAACCCTGAAATGGGTGTTAGCTACAACTTCTTTAATAATACTTCCCTTACTGTTGGGCATTTAGGTTGTTTCTGGTTTCTCCCATTATAAGTCATGTAACAGTGAGCAATTCCTTGTATGTCTCTCTTCACACATTTGGAAGAATGTCTATGAGATTCCTGCAAGTAGACTTATTCATCAAAGGATGCTGAAGTTTAAAATTGTGACAAGAACTATTAATTGCTCTCCAAAAAAGACTGTAGAGGTCTAATTTGGACTCCAGCATGATGAAATTAGAGTATCCTCGTCACCACTCCCAAACAAACACCAAATATTAAAAACGTTTTATACTTTTGCCAGTCTGCTAAGTTTCAAGAAAAAGATATTTTCTTGTTTTATTTTGCATTTAAATCCATCCCTGAGAAACTGAGCCTTTTTTCTTGTTTCTTAACCATTCACGTATCCACATCCGTGACTTGCCTAACTGTCCTCTTCCTCAGGGTTCCCTTCCTGACGTATTTTTTAATTTATTTATTTTAAGTAGGTTCTATTGTTGTATTACCTGTCTTTTAGCCTGTTGAGGGGCCTCAGAATCTACAGGGGTGCCAGTCTCCTTTCTATCACCTGCATGTGGGTTCTGAGCACATAGGCAGTGCTGAAGAGGGGTGACCACCTTGTCACCTTCCCGCACAAAGCCGGCTTTATCCCCAGAACCACAAGTTTCTTTATTGACCTTGAACTCTCCATGTGCCTGGAGTAGGCAGCTTCTGTTTGTGCCATTTCTCTTTTTCTTTTGTCAGTCCAGTCTTGATTATTAAAATCTCAGACAACGTCTGGTCTTTAGTCTCATCCTCACAGCATCTTTCACACAGCTCTACCTCCCTTCTGTTCTTCTGATTTTATTTCTTTCTTCTTTCCACTTCTCTTGGCTGTACCCAGAAGCTGGTGCCATCATCAGGCTCGTGGTCACGTCTCTGCCCAGGCCCACTGCTGGTTTCACCCCCCAGTAGGCCCTGGATGATGCTGACTTTGCCCCTGACTAGTTTCTATGTGTGTTGTTGGGATCAGTACAGCGGGGAGGCAGAAAGAGAGTGTCTGTGTTTTCAAGCTGAAGTGGTGAATTGGGAGTTTTCTGCTGATGGAGAGGCATCTGAGGAGCACGTGGTTCTCAAGAGCACCTGCTCCTGCTGCTCCCTGGCCTGCAGGACCTCCTCAGAGACAGCTGCCTTTCTTTTTGGCCCTTGCCACACTCTGTATGAGAAGCATGTTGTGCCTTCTTTCCCACAGATAGACTTCAAGCTCTGTCCACAGGGGTTATAAAGATGAGCTGACCCTCTTCTGTGAAACTTGAAACCCCTACCAAGAGCTACAGGGAACTTGATCAGAGGTGTTTTGCCCTCTTGGTTACTCTAGAATGTTGTCTCATCCCATCCTGCTGGCGTGGCAGACTTTAACAAGCCTCCTGTCTCCATAGTGAGAGCTGTTTGGTGTGCCCTCTGTGAGAGATGTGGCTAGGGGAGAATTAACACCTCACCAACTGTGTTTTACTCAAGAAAATGCCTCTTCCTCCTCTCCCCCCATATACACAGAGATTCAGAAAGGGTAATGTTTTATGCAGCTTCTGGAGAACCACTGCAGAGGGATGAAAACATTCCAGAGATGGATTCTGGCTCCTCTTCTCTGCCAGCTCCACAATACCTGCCTAGGATATCTATGATGCTGTGACAGTCATCCAGAGAGGAAAAAAGTTACTGATAAAATTCGGTGTGGGTGGATGAGTCTCTTTGTCTAGTTTAGTGGTTCTCAACCTGTGGGTTGCAGCCAATGAAAATACATCCTGCATATGAGATATTTACATTACGATGCATAACAGTAGCAAAATTACAGCTATGAAGTAGCAACGAAAATAATTTTATGGTTGGGGGTCACCACAACATGAGGAATTGTATTAAAGAGTCATGGCCTTAGGAAGGTTGAGAACCACTGGCTCTAGTTACTCCTCCCAATCAGTGTTAGATCAAAATTTTACTTCTACATTGAAAAACAAAAAGATACCACAAGAGTGTTGGAAAAGATCACAAAGATCATTTTGTTTCCATTGCCTATAACTTGACAACTTGAGGTATCCCAGACATCAAATCTCTCCCTTGGAACTAATGAAAGTCTTATTCATTTAACAGTAGGTTGGTGACAAAGAAAAAAGACATGGTACTTGATGATGTGTTTACGGAAAAGGATTTTAGTTTTTTCCATCTTCCTGCTGCCACCAAATTACCTATTTATCATCATGTCATCATCACAATATTATTGTTGCCTTGTACCAAATAGTGTATTGATCATACTACACATGTTACTTCATTTAGAGTTTGTAACAATACAATACAGAGGGTACTATTTTTACCAACCCCATTCTATAGAGGGAGAAAATGAAGCATATAGAAATTTAGCTGTGTTTCAAGGGTATACAGCAAATAAGCAATGGAATCAGGGTCCTAAAGCAGCCATGTGGATTCAGGGTTGGTGCTCCCAATTATTGCCCTCTGCTATCCCCATGGGATGCACTCATAGTATGTACTCACTAAATGAAGGCCATTATAACAACGAGGGCAATTACATCTTCCCTGCATATTGAAGGCAATTCCATAATGCATTGTCAATTTGTTCATTCTACTAGCAGATTATGCAAATGTGCTGAGAGCTTGCATAATGCAAATGTGCTTACAAGAAGTGAAAAAAATAAACGAAATCTTTTATCTCTCAATACATTTCTGTAATACCGCTTCCCCATTGTAGCAGCAACACCTGGTACCCTGTGGGTGTTGAGCAAATGCTTTATTAATTTGTGGTTCACACTTGGTCGTAGAACGTAATGATATAAATATCACCAATAATACTACAGTCATCACAGATGAGGGTTCCATATCGAAGAACAAGTGCTATTGGAATGTCAGCGTACAGAGTGGACCTTACAGAGATCTAGACCGATGGGCCCAATTCCAAAAACGGTCTATGAAACCAGTGTATGGTGGCCCATGATCACATTAATGTACACAGCTATGATTTAATAAAAAAAAAAAAAGTCCAAATGACCTTTGCAAAGTCAAACAAATTCCCAATTCTACAGCACAGACAGGTAGCAGTGCCAGGGTAATTACTTCTGTTTTGACCTATTATATTTCAAAAGCTTTCCTCGGTCTTTGAACACCAACATTTTCTATAAAATTTGTCAAGACATCACTGCATCTCGGTTTTGTTTGTAAGTTTGCCCAACTTAGAAATAATAACAAGGGGATTAAAAGCCACCATTTGCCCATGCTTATCATCAATGCTTGATATGGTCAGCCTTCTGGATCTGGGTTAATTTCTACTAGAGAACACTTGCAGAAGTAGGACCAAAATAATCACTAATGTACAATGTACCAGGCCGCAGTGTTCCAGGCCCTCTTCCCTTTCATGTTAAATTCACTGCTTTACTGAGTGGCCCTTTACAAAGCCATCCTTGTGACTAATGGGCCTTTGATCAGGTTTTGCTTCCTGACAGCTGTATGTATAAATGAATGTGCATCTCAATTAAGTAATAAACATTGATTCTTTCTGAACTTTGATGGCAAAGGGTGCCCTTATCTCAAAGCACTTCCATTGTTCTAAGGCCATGAGTAATATTTCTCATTTGAAAGAATTGTGCTTGGGGGTTGAAGGATATACAATTTAGGATACTTTGGAGAAAAAGAGCAAAATTTGAAGAAATGGTGAAAGTAGATTTTCTAGAACAGCGATTCTCAACCTGTGGGTCATGACCCCTTTGGGGGTCGAACGACCCTTTCACAGGGGTCGCCTAAGACCGTCCTGCATATCAGATATTTACATTACGATTCATAACAGTAGCAAAATTACAGTTATGAAGTCGTAAAGAAAATAATTTTATGGTTGGGGGTCACCACAACATGAGGAACTGTATTAAAGGGCCGTGGCATTAGGAAGGTTGAGAACCACTGAGCTAGAATACGTTAGCATATGTGTACTCTAATGCAGGCAGATAAACTATAACTTTTTGAACACTTGTAATTGCCAGTATGCGAGGAACTGCATGTGCATGATTCTATTTTATCTGCACATTAATCTTACGGATTAAGTTAACATTTACTCCATTGTACAGGGAAGAGAAATGAAACTGGGGGCTAAATGACCTTCTTGTGGTTATGTGGCTTGTCCAAAGTTTTATTGCCCAAACATCTAGAATGATCATAATCACTTTCTCGTATATTAGAAATAGTACTGGGTTTGAACTTGGGGCCTGTTTCCTACTAACACTATGGCCTCATGTAAGTTCTATATCTCTCTTAATCTGGAACTCTTCATTTGTGAAATCAAGGCTTACCAGCACCTTGTCTTCTTACTTGCAAGGCTGCTACTGTGAACTTTGATTTGCACATGCTAACATACTGAACAAAATGCAGTCGGTTATTGTCATCCTTAGAAGGAGACCTCGTTGCTGTCTCTGCTCCGCTCTGAGACTTTTTTGTTTCCCTTTCCTGACTCTGCCAAACCAACACTTGGGTTTGCTAACAGATTTGTTTTCGATATTAAGGATGATTTTGTCTTAAAGTTGGAGCAGAAATGGCAATTGAACACACTTTCATGGCAATTTCAAAGAGTCCACTTTTTCTTGGGGGAAGAAGAAATCGGAGCCAAGGGAACAGCAATTAAACCCATAGTTGAGAAACAAATGCTGCTAAAGCACAGATGATATCATGAAATAGTTGGAATTTCTCATGTTTTCTCAGGCTCATGGAGCAGGGGCAGCCCTGTGACATGCCATGCCAGCTGTCAGCGCCTGGTCCCCAAGCTGCCACTCCCATGAATTTCTTTGCTAAATTCCTCACTCCAATCAAAACCTATTGTACTTAACTCTTAGCAGAACCCAGGAAACCATAAGGGGGCCTGGAACTGCTTCAGCCTCATGTGATGTCAGAGGAGACATGCTGGGTGGGGTAGTTCCCCGGAGTGGAGATTCATCGCAACAGGAATCCTTAACTGAGCTGCAGGTGTTCCCAACAGATTATGCATCTGGCCTGAGCTGACATGCCCAAGGAGACACGAAGAGGCTATGGCCTATCTAATCAGCAACCCTTTCCATGTGCCTCTAAAATCCCTGCATATTTTATCTAGAATGGAAGCCAATCGAGGGAAACAGGTTGAGACTAAATCATTGCTAATAGCTGGCCATGAAGGTGCAACATCTAACCTTCAGAAAGGATTGCCCAGATTGACCAAGAGATTTCCCAGGCTTCAAAACCTCCGACCAGAAAAACAATTTGGCAGTTCTTTAGAAAGTTCACCTGGCAGCTCTACTCCTAGGTATATAGAGAAATGAATTAAAAAGAGCCTCTTAAACAGGTCCATGTACACAAATGCTCAAACGTATAATAGTCAAAAGATGAAAACAATCCAAATATCCACCCTCACATACATGAATATATAAATTGCACTTATGTCCATACCATGAAATACCATCTGGCTGCAAAAGGAATGAAGTCCTGGTACATGCCACAAAGTGGAGGGACCTTGCAAACATTAGGCTGTGAGTGAAAGAAACCACACACACAAAATCACGTATTGTACAATTCTATTTCTATGAAATAGCCAGAATGGATAAATAAAAAAAACAGAAAGCAAATTGGTGGTCACCAGGAACTGGAGAAAAGGGAATGAGGAGCCTTTGGAATGGGTCAGATGCATTATTTTGGAGCAATGAAAGTGTTTTGGAAATGATAGAAGTAGTGGTTGTACACTATTATGAATGTATGAAATGCCACTGAATTATGAACCTTAAAATGGTTAATTTTATGTTATATGAATTCCATATTAATTTTTTAAAAAATCTACCACTGAGTTTGCAATTTCTTCTGAGATGCATTAAAAAAAGATAAATTGATGAATGAGCAGACATAAACATGTGATAATACAGAAAAAATTACAATTACTTGTAGAATCCTGGTGCTGGCTACGTGGCTATTCACTATAGGAGTCAATGTTTTGAGTGTGTTTGAAAATTTTCACAACAACATATTAGGATGTTGAGAAGATAATAACATTGGGTACTTAGCATCTCACTCAGCAGTTGGAAAGGAGGGGCCCAAACCCTGCTTTCTGACGTGGGTCTTCTGGTTTGGGGTCTGGCCAGGACACATTTGGGAACTTATCAGGATACACTTACTGGGCTTTGCCCACAGCAAGCTTTCCTGTACTCCTCTTCTCTTCTGCACCTCACTCGTCTGCAAACAACATCACCTTTTCATGATAATAACTGGGATTTACACACCTGTACCAGTTGGTTTACATCCATCATCGACAATCTTAGAAACACTTGAAGTAGGTTACAGATGAGAATTCTGCTGTGAGGATGAGGAAAACCAGATAAGATAGGGCACATAGGTTTTATATAAGTATATAAAGTAGAAAAAGGGACAGAGAAAAATGAATCTATGCTATTTAAAAGAGAGGACAATGCTACCTTTTGCCGGACGGTTGATTAGAGGGTGTTCATGCCGAGTGTTGTGGGGTCTGTGCTGCTACCGTTTTGCTTCTTGCTCTAGTGTGGAACGCATAAGTGTTTGCACCTTAGAAACATTCATGGGACATCTTTTTATACGTGTACTACATATCTACAAAAGTTAAAAGTAACAAATCCACGTAATAGTTAAGTAAAATTAATAAGTAAAACCCGAAGTTGGCTTGTTGAAAGATAAATTTAAAAACTAAAGAGAAAGATGGAGTACGAGGAGCTGTAACTGGCAATACAGACAGAATTAAATTTTGTAGCAGAATACTATATGCAGATGTATCCCAATAGCCTCAACATGAGGCCAACAAGATTAATATGAGGGTACAAATGACTGACTCGGTTACCTTGTTCGTGTTTCTAAGGTAAAGTTCAAGTTGTAGTTGAGCCCAACGTCCAGGGTATCCAGTGCTGTATACTCTTACATTGTGTACATTAGGTGAGAGCTCACTAATCCCCCTTTCTCCTTCTCTTTCCCCGTTCCCTGTTTATCTCTCCCCACCACTTGAATTTAATTGTGTTTTTCTCTGATGTGGGCATGTAGTTATCTATTCGTTTTATATTAGTATTGGATACTTTGAATACTGGTAGAAAAACCATTCTACAAACCCACTGTCCTTTTTTAACAAGAACCTTAAGAAAACAGGCATAGCTGGACATGGTGGCTCAGGTCTGTAATCCTAGCCCTCTGGGAGTCTGAGCCAGGTGGATTGCCTATGTTTAGGCCTTTGAGACCAGCCTGAGCAAGAATGAGACCTGGTCTAAAAATAGCCAGGCATCGTCGCAGGTGCCTGTAATCCCACCTACGAGGGAGGCTGAGACAAGAGTATTGCTTGAGCTCAAGAGTTTGAAGTTGCTGAGAGCTATATCACCACAGCACTCCACTGAGGGTGACAAACAAAACTGTGGCTCAAAAAAAAAAAGAAAGAAAATAGGCATAGATGGCACATTTCTTAAACTGATTGAAGCCACTTACAACAAAATCACGGCCAATATCATTGAATGGAGGAAACTGAACACTTTTCCATTTAGAAATGGAACCAGAGGAGGATGTCCACTACCACCCTACTATTCAACACAGTGCTGGAAGTTCTAGCCAATGCAATCAGGCAACAGAAGGATATAAAGGGCATCCAAATGGGGATAGAGGAGGTCAAACTCTTGCTCTCTGTGGATGATAAGATTTTATACTTAGAATGGCCTCATAAATCGAGATGAAACAGATGCTTTTCTAAGAAACTTAGTAAAATGAAGGCTGCCATTAGCAGCAGCCAATCAGCCACCGCTGCTAGATTCTGAATAATGGTGGGACTCACAAATCCTTCTCTTGCTAGTGCCGAGAGGGCCCAGCAACCTGCACTCACACTCACCAGTTAGCAAACAGCTCAGGGGCACCGAGAACAGCAGGAACTAAAAACCCCACCGTGGATAGAAGGTGACAGAAGCTGTTATGTGACTCGGAGTCTAAATTCACTTCTTGTGAACCTGCAGAACATTGGAACGTATTTTTTTTTTTTTTTGCAGTTTTTGGCCAGGGCTAGGTTTGGCATATGGGGCCGGCACCCTACTCCTTTGAGCCACAGGTGCCACCCATGGAACGTATACTTAGTCTTGGTTACCTTCATAACCAGGTGATAACCAGGAAAGACTGGGACAGCTCAAACCTACTGAACAGGTGTTACGCTGGAGGACAGGTGTGGTATCTTTGTTCTAATAGGTATTCTTTCATTTAAAACTGAGAAGCTCCTTTTTGTTTACTTTACAGGTGGCCTGGCATGTTGTTTTGGCTTTAGCTAGATTTTTAAAGAAAAGTCAATCCAAAGTTGTCATGGAAAGAAAGGAAACAAATGTAATATCTAGTAAATAATCCATAAGCAGCTGGGCAGAATGCTGTCGAGAACCTTATTCTTTAAGCTAGAGGTTCTCTGCAGGCCCTGACTTTATATCCAAGGTAAGAGAGAAACTTCAACCAGGAAAAGATGGTCCAGAGAGTTAGACATTGCAGAGAGAATCAGAAGGACCAAAGAGAACCAAAGTTTATGTGGATAAGCAACATGAACTTCATGGGTAACTTCAAAAAGGTGATTTTTATGATGAGAAAATAGCAATGCTGAAAATTAATCTCCAGTCAGCCTGGAAGTGGGTGTAGTTGGGAGACAAGGGGTCCTTCCTTGGAGTCATGGGGTGAAGGGAAGGAGGCTTTTGTGCAGTGTGGTGATGTTAGATAGGATGATGTTAGATGTTTCATTTCAAATATGGAGTCAACAGGAGAGAAGCTGGCTTGTGTAAGGTTAAAGCGCATGTGTAGGCTGAAGGAAAGGGTCAAGTCAAAAATGTTAAAAATATAAAAGAGAAAATGGACATAATCAATGAAGCAAGATCCTAGATTCAGGAAGATGAGATCGCATGCACCCAAGGGCAGGGTTAGCTTTGGAAGGAGGTGGACTAATAGAACTACCCTAACCTCTGCAGTGGGCAAAACATACGTCCATTTATTAACCCTCAGTACTTGCGAACATGATCTTATTTGAAAATAGGGTCTCTGCAGATATAGTTAAGTATCTCCAGATGAGGTCATTTTAGATTTAGGGACCACCCTAAAACCAATAACTGGTGTCCCTGTGGGCAAAAGGAGAGGGATATTTGAGACCCGCAGGCATAGAGGAAACATATAGAAGGAAGGATCACGTGAAAGTGGAGGCAGAGACTTGAGTCTCACAGCCCAAGCCAAGGAATACCTGGGGCACCAGTAGCCAGAAGAAGCATGAAACAATTTTCTTGTCCTTTCCTTTCCTGCACCCCCAGATGAAGGGCACAGAGGATGGACGAGAGAGAGCTCCCTTCTTGTCACACTGCAGGTTGGCAGGGCTACACCACTCTAGTGATGCCACACTTATGCTCGGAGGTCTTTCATACAATTCCAGTCACACCTCAGCAACTCCTTCCTTCTTCCTGCTTCCAACAGCAGACTCGGGCCATCACATCTCAGTTTCCCTTAACCCTACGTGTCTTTGTATTTTTGTCAACAGCCTCATCATTCAACTCCCTTAAACCACTCATTGGAAGGTGACATCTGTTTCCTGATGGCACGCCCCCATTCCATGGATGTCAGGGCCAAGAGATGCTTCACAGAGGGCATGACCTTTGAACTATGTTCTGATGAACAAGTAAGGTTTCACCAGGTTCAGACAGGTGAAGAGGGGCCTTCCAAACTGAGGTAAGAGAGTTACGAAGGCTTGGGGGCTTGGAAGTGCACTGCCCATGGGGGGACCAGCAAGAACTACTTATCCTCCTGTTGAGAAGTCTGCAGGAAGTGGTGGGAAAGGAAACTGAAAAGCTGAAAGACCTTGGATGCCACACTAAGGTTTGGAGGTTTTATTCCTGGATGTGATAAGAAATTCCAAAGACACCAATGACATTCTAATGCCATGAATCTCTAGACCCCCAGGTCTTTTCAGGAAAACTATATTCTAGACATGAGAAGCTGGTGTCAGAGCTCTGCTTCAAATTTATGCATTATTGGTTTTGCACTCTTCCCTGCTTAGTGGTTAATAAAATTAACTCCCAGTCAGTGAGCTGAAAAAAAGCTGTTGACTTAAAAAAAAAAATCAAATTACTTCGAAAGCTTTTCCCTCTTATTCCCAATTGATTAGGTCTTCTGCTTATGTATTTTGGCAAAAAGGGACTATTCCCTGGAGAAACGTCACAGTTTCATTCAGTTACAGAAAACTTGGCTTAATGCCTTCCATAGGTTCTTAGAAGAGGGAGTGCTTGATCAGAGCTAAGATCCTTGGCTTCCATCTTGGGGAGAGGGAAGAGGAGGGGGCTCACTAAGACCTCATGAAGGGAAGTTGAGGCCTCCCATATGGGAGTGAGAAGGAGGGACATCTGGAAAAGAAAACACTGAGGAGGAGAGGAAATCTCAGAGCAACACTGTTCAATAAAGATATAGCGTAAACCACAAACATGAGGCATAGATGCAATTTTAAATCTGTTTTATAGTAGCCACCTTAGAAAAAGGAGAAAAAGCTGGACATAGTCCAAATGTCCCTGGATGGATGAATGGATCACTCAAAAGTGCTATAATGGAATATCAACCAAGCTTCAAAAGGAAGAAAATTTTGACACATGCTATAACTGGTTGAAACTTGACAATGTAAGACTACGTGAAGTAGGCCAATCACAAGAAGACAAACACTGTTACACTTCCACTCATGTGAGATACTTAAAATAGTCAAATCCATAGAGACAAAGTAGAATGGTGGTTGTCAGGGGCTGGGCAGAGGAAGGAGTACCTGTTTAAAAGGTATAGAGTTTGCTTTTGCAAAAAGAGAAGTGTTCTGGAGATTAATGGCACACCAACGTGAATGGACTTAGCACCACTAAACTGAACAGCTAAAAATGGGAAGGGTGATACACATCATGTTATGTCTATTTTACAATAATTTTTTTTTGAATTAACAAAGGACTGGGCACGATGGCTTACTCCTTAACGCTAGCACTCTGGGAGACTGAGGCAAGTAGATTGTCTGAGCTCAGGGGTTCCAAACCAGCCTGAGCAAAAGCGAGACCCTGTCTCTAAAAAAAAATAGCCCAGTGTTGTGCGGGCACCTGTAGTCCCAGCTACCGGAGAGCTGAGCAAGAGAATCTCTTGAGCCGAAGAATTTAAGGTTGCTATGAACTATGATGCCAGGGTACTCTACCAAGAGTGACAGAGTAAGATTCTTATCTTAAAAATAAATGAAGAAAGAAAAAATAAAGAAAAGGTCAAATTATTTTTCATAAAATATTTTGTTTAACCAGTATACCCAACATATTACTGTTTTAATGTGCGATCAATAGACATCTATTCATATTCTACATTTTTTTAAAGTAAGCAATTGAAATTGGGTGGGTATTTTCACATCACAGCACATCTCAGTTTAGCCGGGCACTCAGCAAACCCCAGGGAAGTGGAAGCAGTTATTGTTAGGTGCAGACTGTGGGTGTAGCAGTGAAGGAAGCAGACGCTAACTTGCCCTCCCACCTTAGAGGAAAGCTAGACCTCAAACCAATCCCATAACATGAGATTGAGGAGCGTCATCCTGTGGGAAGTCCTTCCCAAGGTCTTGCTTCAGTACTAGAATTTAAAAGCCTCTTAGCTTCTCCCTAGTGGGCAAAAGCTTTACACGTGTTCTTTCTGGCAGGCCACAAGCACACCATTTCTCTGGCTCTGCACAGCCTTTGCAGGACAATCCAGGCTTCCTTCCCCCCTTGCATCATTGATTCCCTTTACCTCTACTTGAATTCAGACTCATATCAGAGTCCAGCTTCTGGGGGCAGCTTCCTCCCCACTCCCCGTTCCCTGGTGTTAGGAAGCATCACTTCTTCTAATAAGCCTTTGCAGACTTAAACTTAAGTCAAGAAAGCTTCTTCAAAACTCCACATTTATCAAACCTTTTTGTATATTATTAAGAAGATCTTGCTCTCAAAGACACTGCTATTTCTTGGTTGCGTGGGTCAAGGTGGGCAAATGCGTGCTGAGCTGCTCTGTGGCTCCCACGGGGCACTCTCGACCTTTCTGCAAATCATTATTGAATGAAGAAAAGAGATTACCTCTGAAGCAATTTGTAGTGAGCTACATAGGAGGTCAAAAAAGCACACGTTAATCTCCAAACGGATGAGATACAGAGGAAGAGGAAATAAAAGGAAAAATAAATTGTTGATAAAATGGTCCTCACAGGAGGTAGAAACTGCAAAAAAAGTATTCCGCCACTCTTGCTTGATAGGGGTTGGCATTCAGACCCCCTATGTACTCCCTGCCTGCCCTCTGTCATTAAAGCATCATGCTCTTGGGACAGATTTACAGGCAGTGGAGACCATAAAACATGTTCCTCTTTTATTTTTTTTCCTCTTAATAAGCTGTGCTAGCCCTCACCTTCCTGAGGACCCTATTCCCACTCTGCCAGGCCTCAAAGCCTGCTCAAGAAGTGAATTTACCTCTAGGCTTGGTTCTGTCAAGGGAGAGAAGGAAAAAGGTGGGCTCAAGGAGTCTCCCATATTGAGCTCCAGCACTTGGAAACAATTCTAGGCTGGCTCTCACTCCTGAAAATGCGGTCAGATTCCTCAGGTGCCCTGGTGAATGATGGAGAGTTCCTATCTTTCCTTTCTCCACCCTTTGCAGAGATGGCAGTGGGAGCTGCTGAGCTTGGTGTTCTAAAGCCTACCATGGACACAGTGGGGGAACCCAGGTAGCCTCAGCCTCATCCTATAAAGGATGGTACTGCCTGGCTCACTGGGTCTCAATAGTAAGCTTAAAAAATAAAAGACCAGTACATTTTAGGACTCAATTTAGGGGAAAAAAGTATCCCTGAAGAACCTAATGTGTGCAAGGCTCTAGTTAAATTGGCATTAATCTATTCTAGACCATATTGCTGATATTTTGGGACAATGGAAAGACATTATAGAGAACAGTCTGGCAATAGGCATAAAAAGCCACAAAAATATTCATAAATTTTAACTCAGTAATAGCAATGCTAAAAATTAATCTCCTCCCTCCAGTGTTTTCTTTTAAAGGAAGTAAAATCACTCAGGACACAGAAATATTAATAAGCAGCATTTACAGTTATGAAAAAACTGGAAACAATTTGAATAGATTCAACAATCACTAAAGAGATTATAGCATGTCTGCATCAGGGATTGATTCAGTTAATCCAGCCGCAATTAACAAACTATATGAAAATTGTACTGGGATATGGGGAAATATGGATAATGTTGAAGAACAAGGCAAAAGAAATAAGCAGATCTATCTCGGCTGTAGTCAAAATTGAGTCAAAAATGCATACAGGGACAAAGACCAGGAGAGAGTAAAGGGGAAAATCAGAGTAGCTAAGAGATTGAGATTAGGAGTCCTAAAAAAAAAAAAACACTTTGCAATGTTTCTGCAATGCATTGCTACTAGTAATGGCAAAAATAAATAACAACAAAACACAGGCAGGTAATTATTCATCCTGCCCCATTTCTTTGGCTTTTGCTGGGTTGCTTAAGTTAGATTTTTTTCAACCCATGTGCCAACACACACCACTGTGCCATGGATGGGTCCAGATATTGTGATGGCCCTAAATAGTGAACCATGTCCTCTTAGATGGCCTCTTGAGGCCTCTGGCCACTCATCCCCCACTTTGAGCAGCCTTATCTGTTTACCCTTGCGTGTCAGGTGGTAGGAGAAAAGCTGGAGAGAATTGCCTCTCAAAAGATTCCTTGCAGAAGACAAATGGTTCTTTTCTCTCCCCAGGTCCCATCCTGTGGTTCGTATGTCACTGCATGACCTGTAGTAACTTGGGAGCTAGGACCCTGAGTCTCCTGCCTAACAGATTCATTTGCACACCCAAGCATCCAGCTCCCTGTGCCACCCCTGGCCAAGTCCCAGCACAGGGCACCTCAGACTCCTGCACTCTCATTACTCACAGCCGCTTGCTCTAAGCCAGCACTTAGGATAAGCGAAGCACCCCTCCCGCGTTCCCTCTGTCTCCTCCTTTCCTCCTCCTGCAGAATATGAACTAGAAGGCATTTACTGCAGATGCCCAAGTATCTGAACATTCAGCCCAACATGCCAGCAACATCAAAGCCTCCAAAGAAAGAAAGAAAGCAAGAAAGAGGGCAGGGGGCAGGGATTCCTGTGTCTTCAGACAACCAGAAAGTAAGCAGGTTTGTGACCAGGTACACTTCTGCGTGGTGAGTTGTTTGGCATCAGTAGTGGCCATCCCCAGCGGTACATACAAGCTCACGAACCTGCCACTGCCTGCGAAAGCGCTTTAAAGCAAAATCGCTCCCCGCCACCCCCTTTCCAACTTCGATCTGTCCAATGTTCACAGGTTGCAAATTTCAGGGCTTTATTTAGAAAAAGAAAAAAAAGAAAAGAAAAGAAAAATAAACTTTCTTAAAGTTAAAAAGGGTGTCAATGCTGACAGACCTACCTATTGCCCCTGGGCTGGAAGGATGGTAGAATGCAAGCCATGCTCTCTCATGCCTGGACTGCACGTACTGACTCTGGTAAGGCGCACAGGGAGAGGTTAAATCATGTTGGATTTGGTGCTGTTTACAGACAACTCAAGCTGAGAACTAGAGATACAAAAGTCACCCTCGCCCCTGTGCAGACAGCAGGCTGTAAATGCCCTCCAGATCGGGGAGCGTAAAGGGAAGAAGCAGAGATCCACACATCTGCAAAAGAAACTTGGGAAAGAAATCCTCTGGGGAGTTTCTTCCGCTTGGAAAGGGCTCTTCTGGGCTGAGGTGTCTTTCTGCCATGCAGCCCACTTTTAAGGACAAAGAAGAAATATAAGCACAAAAACAAAAAGAAAATAAACCTGTTTACAGCTTTTTACCATCAGCGGAGAAAAGGCAAGTGCGTGTGGGCACACTCCTGTCCCTCCTTTGGAAGAGGAGGGAAGGTTTTACAGGCACTTGTTAATTGTGTAAATCTCCTCTCCCAGCCCCAGCCCACATGCACGCCCACCCACCTCACGGCCAAGCCCCCTCCCCAGCATTCTTTCCCCAGCTGCAGGGAAATCATAAAACGCTACTCACACGCGGCAGTCTCAGCCTCCCTTTACCTCTCCCCAGCTTGTGCACGGGCTCTGGCTGCTGCTGCTGCTGCCTCTGCTGCTGCCTCGCCTGTTGCAGATGAAACAAACCTTCATCGACAGAGATGGTTTTCCTCTGGGCTGCTTTGTCTGAGATTCCCCAGATGAACACTGATTCTTTTATGTCATTATCTGAGTTCGATAGCTCCCCAAACACAGGCAGGGCTTTGGGGCTGTTAGCTTCCACCGGCTGGGCTTCTGGTGAGAGAAACAACAGACCTGAAACTGACAACTGATCACATCAAAACACTCCAGGGGATGGCAACCCAAGACTGGGAAGCAACACGTTAGCTCACAATGATACCATACAAAGCCGTAGATCGTCTGTCTACCACTGGCACTCCGTGTCTAACCAAGTAGAAGAGACATTATTAATGAACTTACATCTTCCAGGATGACTCCATTTAAAGCCATATGGGCATTACGGAGCCTGATGTCATAGAAGGATTCTGCAACCCTCGGACATGTTTGGTATTGTTGAATTCAACAAGGAGGCAGTATCATTTGGTGGTTAAAGTCAAAGCCTTTTAAGTAGGCCAGGGCTTATTTAAATTTATGTAGCCCCAGGTTCAAATGTGAGTTCCATCGCTGATTAGCTGTGTATGTTTTGGCAAAGTCTCTATCCTCTCTGAATCAATTTCTTTAATTGTGTATTAGGGATAATAATACTCCATAGGAGAGCTGCGAGAAGTACATGAGATGGTGTATATACATATAAATGTCTGTATCCAATGCATATTGTACATGTCCGGGCATCCTGGAAGGGAGGTAAAGACCCTCCAAAAACTGTGCCAGTGTTTGTTCAGTTTGGAGACTCTTCATATCTTTATGAAAGACCTCACAAGTGTAAAATGTCAGGATCATTCCCATGGTCCATCATGTGAACCTTCATCAGTTGCTTCCTCGAGCAAGTAAGTTAAGTTATGGTACTTTATATATGTGGGGCAGTCCGGCATTCCAGATCTCCAGCATGTAAGATTGCTTGGATGTCTAATTCCCCAATGTGGGAAACAGAGACATAGATTGGTCAGAATTGCTCAGCAAGGAGAAGACCCTGACTTCCACTGCTTTCTTTTAGAAGCAGACTCGTGAGATCACAATGGGAATCTACTAAAGTTCTTCATGTACAGTTCTCAAGACTGACAGCTTTTGAAGGGGACCCTCCCTCAGTAGAGAAATCCGTATTCACTTAAGTAAAAGAGATTTTGCGTGAGTGATGGAAAAATCCAGAATGCTAATGACTGAGGAGACCTCTGGGGCACTCAGACCTCAACTTCTCTTTTTCTAATTGAGAACAGCCATGTTCAGGGGCTGGTCCTTATGGACTCCCTTCCCACCTCCTACTACCTTGTGCCATGCCCCAGCCCTTGGACAACTCCTTCTTGCTGTTTGGAGGGATTCTTACCATGTTGAGGTGGTTTCAATGGAGCCAACATAAACTAGACCAAGAGTTGACAAACAGCTTAGCCTGGTCTACCATGCTTTATCATGTCCCACAAACCATATTAGATAGAAAATTTTCTTGTGTCCCAGACACTGCTCTCTCCATGCATCAGGGTGAATGAACAAATGGTAAAACCCTGGACAGAGAAGTTGCTGATAAAGTCTTCTCCCACAGGGCTGATATGAAGGGATAACCTATCTATGAAGGGAATTTAAGATACAAAGGACAGACTAAAGAGGAAAGAAGTCATCAGTCATCTCAACTTAATGAGATCCCACAAACATGGAAAACCATGTTCTGAGGAATGTACGCCATATATTTGGTGCTGTATCTGTTACATTGTAAGTGCTCAGTAAATGTTAGTAATTAATAATAATAACCAATAAGGATGAAGATAAAGGAGTTTCTATAATTTGAGCTACCGGTTGTCCCAGGCATCACACTAGCATTTTATGTATGTTGTCTTATTTGATCCTCACAACCACCAGGGGAGAAAGACACTATAATCCCCAATTTATGGATGAGAAAATCAAGGTGTAGGAACTAAAACAACAGAAGAGAATGTTCACGAAGTTCCACCACCACAGTTCTCCAGCTACCAGCAGCTATGTCTGTGGACTCTGCCTCCCTCTCCTAACTTGACAAATTATCCATTTCCTCATCTGAGGCCACCTCCTGACTGCTCAAGGAGATCACAGTTGGAATGTTTCCTTCTCCACTGGATCATTCTCAGTAGCTTTAATGTATTTGTCCTCCTATCTTTAAAAGAAACTTAAGCTAATTTCGGATCCATCTCCATCTCCTGCCCACTTACATATTCCCCTGTATATCAAAAACCCTCTCAAGAGTGGTCAACACTCATTGTCTAAGCTCCCTTTCTCTCTGGATCTCACCCGCATGCAGCTTTTATCGCCACCAGACAACCAAACTGCGTTTGTCAGAGTCATTGATGAGCTCCACATTGCTACTGCCAGTCCTCATCTTTTTTGATCTGTCAGCGTCGTTTGACACAGGTGATCATGCCTCTCCTGTTTGAAGCCCTTTCTTCTCTGGACCTCATGCTGCCTTGGCTTTCCTTCTACCTCACTGACTGTCCCATCCTCAGCCTTCCCTATTGGAAGCACTCCTGTTCTAGTTCTATGGACAGGGGTTAAAAGCCCAGACTCTAAAGCTAGAAAGCCTGGGTTGGAATCTTGGCTGCATAATTCACTAGGTATATGACCTTGGGAAAACTACTTTACCTCTTTTCCCCAAGTTTCCTCACCTGTAAAATAAGGTTAACAATAGCTCTTACCGTGTGGTGTTGCTGTAATGAATGAACATATGAAAGCACTTTGAACAGGACCTAGGACATAGTAGGCATTGCATGAGCGCTATCTATTTTATTACCCACCTCTTAACATTGAGCACCTAAAGCCTCAGTCCTTAGAAGACCACTCTTCTCTGAGTGATCTCACTCTCTCTTATAGATTAAAAAAAAAAAAAAATCTACAGAGATTTAAAACTACAATCTAGAACACTCCCCTGCCAGGTGGACCCAATAGTCTAATTGGTCTCTTTTTTTTAATGTTTAATGGGCATCTCAAACTTGAGAGATCCAAATCAAACATCTGTTTTTCTCAATTAACTTGCTCCTCCCAGTTTTCTTCATCTTAGTTAATGACAAGTCCATCCTACCAATTGCTCAGGACTAAAACCTTGAGGTTATTTTGAAAGTATCTTTCCCTTACACCTACCCAACATCCATTCTCTCAGCAAGCCCTGATGGCACTGCCCTTAAATATATCCAGAATTTGGCCATTTTCTGCTTTACCCATGGCTTCCGATCTGGTCCAAGCTGCTGTAATCTTTTGTGTGGATCATTTCAATAGCCTCTTACCAGTTCTGTAGCTCCCATCCCTCTCCTCCTGCAGTCGATTCTCAACACAGTGAGATCTTGTAAAACTTGGGGCCAGATTATTCCACTCCTCTGCTCAAAACTCTCCACCAGCTTCATTTTCACTTAGCTAAAATGCCAATGTCCTGAGGACGACTTACAAGACTGTGCAAAGCATAGTCCTCACTCTGCCTCCCCTCTTCCTACACCTTTCTAAGCCCTTTGCCTACTACTCTCCCCGTCACTTCCAATGCCCTAGACATGCAGACTTCTTGCTGGTCTCTGAACACATCATGCAACCCACCCCAGGGGCTTTGAACTTGCCTTTCTCTATACATACGTACGTATATGTATGTATATCTACCAGATTCATTTCTCCACCACTCAACCTTCTTTCCAATGTTACTTTCTCAATGATACTTTCCCTGATAACCCTATTTAAAATTGGTGTCTTCACAGCACTCTCTCTGCCCCAACTGTATTTTTCTCCATAATATCACCAAATAATATACTTCATACATGTCCTGTTTCTGTTATGTGTGTGTTTTTTTTTGAAGTCTCTCCTTATGAAAATGTAAGCTTGATGAAAGTAGTTTTTTTTTCCTTTCACTCTTTTTCTTATTGCTATTCACTAAATATGTAAAATAGAGCCTTCACCAAGTAGGTGCTTATTAAATATTTCTTGAATGAATGGATAGGGCTAAGAGGAGTAAATCTCTGGCCAAAGGTCAAGGTTATCTTGACCAAAGTTATCTTGTATTCACTAACACAAGATAGAGCTGAATGTAGCATATCTTTCTGCCTCTATGGCCTTATTTTTCCAATGCACCAGCAGTGTCTCTATCAAAATGTTCCAATGCATGAGCAGTGTCTCTATCAAAATGTTGTACAGACCACACCAGACTTACTAGTACCCTCTTAGATGATGTTTTAATTTCTTAGAGACTGGTTGGGCTTATGCTACATTGCATTAGCTTCAGGCTGCCTGGCTGTTATTGTGTGCTAACATTTCTATCAACAAAATACTTTGTGAGCTGTGAGTGTATTTTACCAAAAGGAATAACAGCCACTTTATTCCTTTGAATAGATTTATTGGAAGTCAGCATTCTTACAGAAATGAGAATTTTCCTTATGGCAGTTGTCCTTGACTGTCCATTCAGAGATAAGAAACTCTCTCTAATGCTTTTTAAATGTCTTTTGTGCACATTATTTGAGAAAAAATAAACAATAGCCTGGAATGATTGAATTTTTGAAACAGGTTTCAGGATTGGGAGTTGAGAACTGTAAAGGATCAGAGAAATAAATTTGGTTTTCATGTATTACTTTGAGCATCTCTTCAGTGTCCACCGGGAAGAACATGTCATCCATATAGGGCAATGTACTAAGGAACCTCCACTGGGAGAGAAGTCCGGGGCAGTGCAAGGACCTCTGGCTTAGCAGCCAGAAATTCTAGGTTTCCTTCTTCTGGGAGACCTTGGAGAAGGCTCTTGAATCCACTTGGCCTCTGTATCTTTAACTATATAAAGAAGAGACAGAATTAACTTATTTCTGTTATCCCTTCTAGGTTTCAATTTCTGTTAAATGATGGGGCCCTTTCTTAGAGGGCAAATATGCTTTGTACTATGACCAAGTGATTGACAACTAAGTTTAAGCAGGTGGACTACACTGGGTGTGAGCAGGATAAACCCACCTGGTCAATGTCAGAATGAAAATTCATTCATTCATTCACTCACTCATTCACTCGTTGAGCATCTACTATATATTTGCCACTCTATTTCATGTTAGGTATACATAGTGAAAAAGGAGTAAAATATGGTCTTCATATTAAAGGGGTTCATAGCCTGATGTGCACTGTGGCAAAGCATAGATAATCGTGATGCTCTTGTGACAGGGGAAACTAAGGAGGGCCATTGGATTAAGTCTAGGATTTAGGGATGGCTTTTTATAGGATGTGACCCTTAGGCTGAATCTTGAAGAAAGAGCTGGAATTGTCTGGCAAGAGAAAGGCAGAAAGGGAAGAAATGGGTGATGCAGATAGAGAAAGCATCAGCTGTAAAGTAAGAACACTGCTGGAATGAGACCATGTTTAGTCAACTGCAATGTTGAGGTAGAATTTCTGCTTTATATCTTATTTCCCCTCCTATTCTTTGCAAATTTAAAAGGCTTCTCTTTGTTCATCACAAGATTAAGACAGGAAATGTGGGTTTCAAATTCTGCTCAATAGCACTGTATACCAAAGATGTTAAAGACCAAAGTGAGGCCTGGGCATGGTCTCACATATGTGCCTATAATCCTAGAATTTGGGAGGTTGAGGCAAGTGGCTAGCCTGAGCTCAGGAGTTTGAGACCAGCCTGAGCAAGAGCAAGACCCCATGTCTAAAAATAGCTGGGCACCATGGTGGCTACCTATAGTCCCAGCTACTTAGGAGGCTGAGGCAAGAGGGCTACTTGAGCCCAAAAGTTTGAGGTTGCCGTGAGCTATGACATCACTGCCCTCTACCCAGGGCACAGAGTGAGACTGTCAAAAAAAAAAGAAAGACCAAAGTGGGGTCTGAGAATTGTCCTTACATTTCTTTACTGATGCCATCCTCATGTCCTGCCATCTACATTTCCCAACCTGACTCTCTATTCCGCTGAATGAGTTGTGCAGGCGCACCAAAGCCATCTAGAATGTGTTAGTATTCATTAAGTCAAGATGCAATGAGGGCGAATAAATCTTGCATGAGAAAATGTATTCTTACAAAAATTAGAGTGGGAGGCTCATGCCACATAGCCTGGGCTTGAGTTCTGCCTTAGAACTCACTTTTTTCAACTATAAAATGGGAGATAATGATAGTACTTGCCTCAGAGGCTTGTGAATTAAACAAGAATAACTCACATAAAGCTCTTAGCCCAATGTCTGGTAGAGGGGAGGAACTCAATCAATTTTAGTGATTAATTCAAGCATCGGCACTTTCTCAGAAATGGGCACCTGGAATTAAAATTAATTTAGTCTTGGTTCACTTGAGTCAATAATATACCTCCCATATTAAACTACAGAATTTGGAATGAAAGTTTAGGTTTTTAACTATAACACAGATATCTTTCTTCAAGTAATTGTTAAAGTAATCCTATCAGACCCTAACTCACCAGCTTTCATTATTGGGTGATGAACAGCTAAGAAGGAGATGTACGCTTAGCCAGGGTTATCCACGAGCGAAGACTGGGACTGGATGTGCTAAGGACATTTGTTTTTTAGAAGTCAATTAAAATTTACAAACCCTTTTTTATTAAAGCTTCTGAGGCATGGATTTGTCCCCAACTTTATATCTCCAATGATTAGCCCAGTGTGTGACCACAGTAGGTGCTTTGCAAGGCTTTACATCCATCGGCCACAATTGGTCCCACTTAGGCCCTGCAGATAATTAACTGCATATGTCCACTGCCTAGCCATCACTGCAGAGTTGCAAGGTCATGTGCATCTGTGATGCCAAGTCACCATGATACAACTAGTGGACAACTAGTGGACTTAGATGCATCCCAAGAAATTGGCCCTTGCACCCAGCTGTCAATCATGGAAATGAGGCTTAAAACGATAATTTTTGCAACCACTAAGGTAGCCATGTTAAATTTTCAGGATCCACAGAGGGGGTTTAAGAGGTTTGGCAAGTCTTCCTCGGGGTTTCAAGAGCTGGCAGGAGCTTGTGTTGGGCAGGCAAAATCCCATGGCCACTGATCCGAGTGCATTCTTCAGAAGGAAGAGGGGATGTTCAAAGCCACACATAATGAATTCCTCCCAGCCCAAAGTCTCCCAATATTATTCCCAGGGAAAATATCCTTTCAGTTAATTTAAGTTAATTACTACTTCCATAAGATGTATAAGTATACATCAGGTTGCTCATTTTCATCAAGCTATTAACCCAGTACCCTGCTGAACAACATCTGATGCCCCATACATTTCTGTGGAATAAGTAAAAGCATACTTGAAAGGGTGTTTTCATCCCTGTGATGAAATAGGGGTCAGGTTCTTTCTGTCTCCCACAGAAAAAGAATGCATGAACTAAACCGGAAGCCACTTGCTGATAGGTTTTGGACAGGAGAGGCCATTGCCTCTCATATTTCAGGGATGCTGTGTGGCGCCTCTGGTTTCATCAGGATGTCACGTTCTTGGTAACAGCATCTGCTATGCTTCTAACAAACACCTGGTGACAAACATGGAGCCATGGCTCTCCCCAGGACCTGCAGAGGACAGAGAGGCCGCAGCTGGGAGAGATAGAACCAAGCCATATTTCACAACCATTACTCTGGATTATCAGGAAAGGTGGCAGGAAAACTATTAGCAAGTTGGAGGAAAGATTTATGTCTTGGCAGCTCAAAGGTTTCTTCTTTGATGAAAAATCACTTCTCTGGAGGTGAGGAAAGGGCAGGCATCCTGGTCAGCAGATGGGAATCCATCAAGGTAACTTCAGTTTTTGAATAACTTTGTCTCTATCCAAAAATATCCCTATAGCTACCTAAGAGAAATAATTTCTTATTTCTCTCAGGGAATATTGCAGAATTCACAAAGTTTAACACACACCCCTCCCCACCAAAATACTGCCTTATTTATTCCCTTTAGGGTCATCACAGGATTTTCAATCAGTGGACAGTACACTTTGGGAGAAGTAAGAAACACCCCAAGCTTAAAATGCTATCTCCCAGCCATCTCTGGGGGCATTTCTTTGGACAAACTCCATCTTCCTACAGGGAGCAAACAGGGGGCTGCAGTGTGCTAAAGGTTGTATGAGTGCCAATTTTCGAGAATCCTTATGTCAGGGTATCTTGCTAGAGTTTGAAGTTGAGAACTAGAGCTAAGTGGTGCACACTGGCAGGCCTCAGCTCCTCCTGCCTTGCCCACTAGCCCCTCTACAGGATATATGCCATTATTTTTGCATATATCATTTTACTTTATTCTCATAGCAATCCTAAAAGTGGGCAGCGTCCCTCAGTGTGCACGCAGATTTGGGAAACTGAGACTCAGTTTCCCTCCAGACCAGGACTAGGCCTCAAGCTTCTGGACTCCATAGCTGGGGCCTTTCCCACTCCACCTCCCTTTGGCATCATGTAGGCTGAAGAGTGCTGTCCCATCTCCCACACACACCCTTCTTGTAATTTACTATTTGAGATAGACCTCCTTGAAGAGAGACCCTGTGCATTCAGTCAGCAACAGAGCAAAGCAAAAGAAACCACCAAGTTAAGCAGCAAAGTCAGGCTAGCATGGTTCAGCTTCCAATCAGATTCCATGTGCAGCTGTGATTTGACAGTAATAGCAATAATAATGCTCCATGTGTGCCTCCCAACGGTTCACCAAAGGGGTTTGCCCACCCTAGATTTATCTATGGCTGAGAATACAATAGCTTACGACTGAGACTCTCAGTTGGCAGGAAGTTATCGATTTCTAAACAAACTTAGAGCTTCTTGCCTCCAAGTCCATTGCTTTTTCAGTTGGATCTTAAAATTTATATGAACAAAAATCAAGTTCATTAGACAGCCCAATGAGAAAAGTTATGAGTGTTCCAGATTGCAGATGGAATTAAATAATATGGTTAATTTGAAGAACAAAAAGGACTGCATTTGGAATGACACATTTAATGATAAAAGTGTCTATGCCTGGAACATAGGAGGTATTCAAGAAATGGTTGTTAAGGGAAAGAATTCATATATAAATAAATGAATTGAACTACAGCAGCACAGTAGTCATCCCTTGAAAGGCTGGCTAATTCAATGACAAGACTCACTGGTGAACAACTGACTAAGCACTCTATACTAGAGCATCAACTATCAAGTCACCTGCAGTCACTTAGGAAGCATTTCCTTACATCCAGTAGAGAAATCAGACAACCTCCCCAAGTCAAAACAGTGGCGGCATGCTTTCAGAAACATGTAGAAGGATGGAGACCAGGAGGCGAGGGGTCTAAGCACCCATCGAAACCCTCCCTGTCCGGCCTTCACTGAGAGCAGGTTTCCCAGGCTGGTGCTTTGCTCCTACAGCTTTTCAAATCCTCCAGCTGAAGTCACCGGACTTTGACATCAGACTCAGCTCCGTCCCATCCTCCTGGGTCAAACTGTCCCTGCTAAAGATTTATGACACAGGAGATGCTTCCTAAGTGACTGTCAGGTCTCTGTGGCCAGTTCTAAACTTGTGCTTTTATTGAGGATTTCTCTCATTCTTAGGCTTGGTCTTTCTCCACCTTTCATTTTGTTCCTGAGTCCTTGCCTTGAGAAACTGACCTGTATCCCATGTCCTTCAAGCCAAGCTCGACCTTGTTCTTATCCACAGTATAAAAGGGACAGCAGACATACTTCAGGGTACTGTTACTAACACTCCCTAATTCTGACCATGTGGAAGTCTTTCATCACCAGGTCCCAGCTGTACCTCCACTACTTCCTCCCCCATGGCCCTCCCTTCCCTACATCTTTCTAACCATAGACCTTGCTAAAAACCTCTTCTATTGCATTCAGCTGTCAGTGAATTCATATAGATGATCTTATATATCTCATTTGGTAATCACAATAGGCATCCGTATTACAGTGGCATCTTCCCCCACACCAGTGCCAGCAGAATGATCTTCCTATAAGTAAGATCTGACCAAGTTCCTATATCCCTGCTAAAAACACGCCAGTTTGTTCTCAACTATGTATGTTGTGGTTAGCAGAATGATGGCTCCCCAAACATGTCTACATCATAAGGCCCAGAACCTAAGAATATGCTATGTTACATGTAAAACAGGAATAGGGTTTACATACAGAACTAAGTTTGTTATTCAGCTGACTCTCAATTAGGTAGATTAGCTGAGATTATCTAGGTGAACCCAATGTAATCACATGAGTGGAAGAGAGAAGCAGATGACACGACAGAGAGATGCCTTAACGGCACTCAATCTGAGATTGCTGGCTCTGAAGATGGAGGAAGAAACAGCCACGTGCCAAGGAATGTGGTGGCCTCTAGAAGCAGAGAATGAGCCTCCATTTATCACCATTAAGAAAATGTGGACCTTTTTCCTATAACTGCAAGGAATCACAGATGCACAATTGCCATGCAACTCTGCAATGATGGATAGGCAGTAGGCATATGCAGCTAATTATCTACAAATCTTAAATGGGACCAGTTGTGACAGATGAAGGTAAAGCCTTGTAAAGCACCTATGATTCCCACACACTGTGCTAATGCCTGGCCATCTGGTGACCATGGTGAAATTTAGCAATGAAAGATGCATCAGTTTTTCCAGGATAAGTTCACAAACTTAATTGTCAGGCCTGGAACTATGACAGCTCTGATGGCCATTCCAGAAAAAGAGTTCTAAAATTACTTGGAAGACTGGACTAGGTACTGGCATCAATACATAGTTTCTCCTGGGGAGTACTTTGAGGTGACCATAGTGACATTCGGCAATGAGGTATGCAGCACTTTTTAAAGGATGAATTCATTAACTTGTGTGACCTTGTACACACACACATATAATTTTATATAAATCTCATTTTATAGCTATAACTATGTAGTTACACGTGCATGCTTGGAAGGAGGGGTGTCCTTGGGTCCCTAGGCACAGCACCATTTAATAACATCCCAGTTTCAACCTCACCCCCATACCCTGTATATGCTACCTGCCTTTGTCTTGTGTTCATGGTTCCTTACCTTTTGTGAACTTGAGTTCTGATGCTCCCATGTGGGCACATGTGACAGCTAAGTTTGGCTCTCTCCCTCTCTCTCTCTCACTGCCATCTAAGCAGGAAATTCCCTTTCTGATGGAAAGAGTGGCTCTGAACACAGCTACAGCCTTTTTATAGAATCAAGAAAAGGCAAGAAATAAAGGTATTTTCTTCAATTTACATATTGCCAAAGGAGCAGTAAATTTACATAATTTCAATCCAAGAATTCCAGTAATAGTTTTTAAATGGCTTTTGCTGACTTCCTGGGCCTGTCCTCTTGGTGGCCCCAGACCGTCTAGAAGTGTCTTGGCATCTGGCCAAGAGGGCTCTGGGACAGCCACTATGGGCCAGGTAGGGCAGGACTAAACTGAGCAATGGTAGAGCTATGTTTCTCAGAGAGACATCCGTGGGTACAGACCATGCACATTATTAAGAGATCACTTGGAGGAATTATTTTGGGCTTCCTTGCATGGATCTACTTTGTTAGCTCTCAAAATGTTCACTGGATGACACAAAAATGGGCATCTCTTGCACTCATCCAGAAGGTTCTATGTCTTGATTTTGAAGAGCTTTCCTCTCTTCCCTTCACTGTGAGTAGAACCCACCCTTCCCACCTTTCAAGGTCTTTACCCCCCCAATTTTTCCCCATCTCTAGCATCTCAATATTTTCCTCCCCTCCAAGTCATTTTTATCAACATATATTAACACTTTCCCACAGAAAATCTTTTTTGATCCCATGTTTCCCCACAGAAACTGTCCCATGTTTTTGGTTTGTTTCCTTTTATAGCAAAACTTCTCTTGAGTTGTCTGAACCCACTGCTTCCAAATCCTCTGCTCTCTCCCTCTCATCCTTTCTAAAACACTTTCTAGTCTGGCTTTGGTTTCCATACCTTTTCTGAAACAATTATCATCAAGGTCAAACATGACATCCCATGGTCATTTCTCAGCCCTCGTTGTTGAATTATTTTCCTTGAACCATTTTCTTCACCTACAGGACTTCATTGTTCTGATTTTCCTCTCACCTCACAAGCCACTCCTTGCAAGTTTTGCTTGTTAATTTCTTGTTTTCTACCCAACCTCCCTCACTGGAGCTCTCCATTCTCTCTTCTCTGTCCACGTCCACTCCCTGAGCACATTCAATCCAATTACAGGCTGATCTCATCCTGTGCAATATACTCTTGACCTTAGCATGTCCACCTCCCCCGAAATCCAGACTGATTTGCTGACTTGCCAGTTCACTATCTCCACGTGGCTGTCTAGCACCAGACACACCCAGCTTAACACAGTTTATACCAAACTGACCCCTGAGGCTACTTCCTCCCAAGATGTAGCCATCTTAGCATTGTCAGAGTCTGGATCTTGCACGCATCCTTGTCTTTTCTCTTTCTTTCATATCGCGCATTCCAACCCATCATTCCAAAAGCTCTACCTTCAAAATATATCCCTCCATTCTCGCCTCCCACTCCGCTGTCCCCGCCCAAGCAAGTGTCTCTCACCTGGGCTGTGAACGAGCCTCCTAATGGGGCTCTCTGCTTCTGCCTGTGCCTCTACACAGCAAGAGGGAGACTTCTAAACAGATGATTCTGATTCTTCACAGAAACCCAGAGGATCCTTTAAAGATGTAAGCTCCAGTTCTCAAATCTCTGAGAATAAAAGTCAAAGCCCTGAGTGTGGCCTTGAGGGCTGGTGGGATTTGGACTTGGACCCCACCAGCTCTCTCCTTCCTCACCATCTCACCCATACTGACCTCCTTTCTCATCCTTAAAAATGCAAAACAGGCTCCCATCTCAGGCTATGGGCACCTGTTTGTTTCCTGGCTTTGAGTGCTCTGCTCTGCTCAGACTCAGATCACACCTGTGCTGTCTTTGGAGTTATCCTCCAGTGCTTCCTACATAGAGCAACCTTCTTCAGTCATTCTATGTAAATAATGTTCCCTCTTCCACAGCAAAATACCCTAGCTTCTACTTTCTTTCCCTGTAGCAAGGATCAAATATGAGTGGGGGGAGAAGGAGGGAAGGAAGGAGGAAGAAAAAGAGGGAAAGACAGAGAGCATAAGGGATATACATCAATATCACAAGGCATTATTTAATCACAGCAGAAATCAGGAAACGAGGAGGGACAAGAATCACTTTTGTGATGAGTTTGGGGCACACTGAGCATGAGGGTGCAGACAGGGCTCCAAAGTAGGAATGTGTAGGGCTCAGCTATTTCACAAGGTGTCTCCCACAGAGGAAATCCTTTGTATCACTGTGGCATGAAAGAAAACTGAACAGGTAGCCTATCTCATCAAGATTGGGCTTAAGAGGCAAGGGAAAGGGCAATTATGATCACAGGATGGAGGGCAATGTGAAGCTGGAAGCAGCTCCTTATGACTGACATGGAATCATCACGATCCTTAAGTGTGTGCTGCACTTTAGAGTTTATGATTTATTTTCATACGTATGGCCTTCTGTGACCCTTATCACCCTGTCAGTTCATCAAGGCGAGCATCACACATCCATGTCACAGAGGAAAAGCTACTCTTCCTGCAAGCTCACCAGAGGAGAAAGAGGTGGCTGACAGCAGTCAGAGACACCATCTTCAGCAAACAATAGCAGCAACAAAACTAGTAAAACTTGACTTGAAAAATCAACAATAAACATAAAAGCCAATAAGACAGAGTTCCTGTCAAGTTATCTAATTGAGACTCTCTGGGTGTAAACCATAAATCTGCTTATGAACAGGTTCCCTAGGGAATTCTAAGGCACACTAATAATTGTCGACCAACCTCCATCTTTGTTGACTAAAGTTGGTATAAAGTAAATCTCCAAATATATTTTGAATCTCAGGCCCCAGAGGCTGTGAGTTATGAAATTTAGCTCATAGACAACACACAGAGGTTTTTCCCCACCACAAAGACCAGATTGGCTCTGAGGTAACCTCCAGATGGGATCTTGTGGGTCTTCCCTGGTCTCCTGGCACTTGGAAGCAATGTGCATAGGATGTAGAAAGACCCCATGGAGCCCCAATGTCTCAGGTGTCCCCTTCATCTGCCAAGTTATTCTTCGAGCCAAGCATGCATTCTGGTGGAGCAATGGCCACCTGCTGTTCTTAGAAGCAGGGGATGGCTGTCAGTGTTGGGTGGAAAGGGGGCTCCCATTGGGCTGTTCTGGAAGCTGCCTCTCTACAGATCCATTGTAAAGGGGGTCAGCAAACTTATTCTGTGAAGGGCCAGACAGTAAATATTTTCAGCTCTATGAGGCATCTAGTCTCTACCAACTTACTCAGCTCTGCCACTGTAGCTCAAAGGCAGCAATAGACAGTATGTGAAGAAGTGGGCATGGGTGTATTTCAATCAAACTTGACTTACAAAAATAGGCAGTGGGCTAGACGGGTTTCCAGGCCTACAATTGCCAACCTCCACACTGGAATCAAGACAAATGTCTAATCTTGATTTTCTATACTGATAAAGGGAAACAGTGATGGGAATAATCCAAAGCAAGTGAACAAAAAAGACAGAAAAAAGAACCACATAAACCCTAACATTCCACACATTCAATATATGGCTTTGGAAAGCATTACACTATCTGTGGCTGCTGATTTGGTTTTCTAATTATGTTTTACTTGAGATGATATTAATATGGGCTTACATTCTCTGAACAGATCCCACCAGGGACCCAGGAGGAGGCCACGGGTGAGTGTGGGGAACAAAGTAAGAATAGCTGGCCTCATGTTAAAATTAGCCACAGGTAACTGAGAAGAGATGGCCTATAAACTGCCAGAGGGAATGAGAGATGCTCTTGCAAGTGGCTGCATGTTTATTAAATTTGAAAACGGCATCTCTTGCTTTCATTTACCTGCTTCCCAAAGGCCTGAGAACTACCTGTCCATTGAGCTTGGGGGAGCATGTTCACTCCAGACCTGTACACTCCAGTTCTGGGGAACAGGCAGTGGTGTAGAGGGTCAGTGTTCACTGACATCTATACCATATTATGCATATGGAATAGGTGAGATGTTTACAAATAGGAATGGTAATAACTAATGCATACTGAGTACTTCTTTACTGTTTTACACAAGTTATATTTTAAACCTCCCAAGGACCCCACGGATTAAGTACTATTATATCCTTTATACAGAGATTTAGATTAAATTCTTTTCTCAAAGCCACAGAACCATTTAAATAGGCAGTCTCACTCATTGGATCTTATTATATTGAATTGCTTCCAAATTGTCTATGTCATTGAAAAACTTTTATGGCTTGGTACAGTAGCTCATGCCTATAATCCCAGTACTCTGGGAGATCAAAGCAAAAAGAATGCTTTAGTTCAGGACTTAGAGACCAGCCTAGACAAGAGCGAGATCTTGTCTCTACTAAAAATAGAAAAATTAGCCAGCATTGTAGTGGGTGCCAGTAGTCTCAGTTACTTGGGAGGCTGAGGCAGGAGGATTGCTTAAGCCCAGGAGTTTGAGTTTGCACTCTAGCCTGGGCAACAGAGTAAGATTCTGTTTCAAAAAACAAAACAAAACAAAACAAAACAAACAAATAAGCAAAATCCTATTAAAGAGGTATTATGCTTTATAGCCCCCACTTTACGGATGAGAACACAGAGGATATGGGTGACTTCCCCATAGCATGGACATCAGAGGTAGCCCCAGATCCAGGTCTATTTGACTTCAAAGTCCATATTCCATTCGCTGCCAACTGGTGTTGGTGACCAACACCAAGTCATTCAGCACCCCCCAAACCTCCTTGTCCTCTGCTGCCAAGGTGGGATAACTGTTTCTGTCCTGCCTACTTTCCAGCTCTGGTTAGGAGCTCAGATAATAATCAGAATAATGTCCTTTAACAATGAGAAAATACTGAGCAATTGTAGGTTATTGGCAAAGCTTCAGAGTCTGATAAATTTAAATTCAGGTTCAGAGCCTGCCCCTTGTCAGCTGAATAGCCTTGGGCAAATTCCCAATTCTCTCTAGTCTTAAATGCTTTTATCTATAGCTTGGGTATTATAATAATACCTATTCCACAAGGTTGATGTCAGTATAAAACAAAGTACTGTGTATGCTTTCCACTTAGATACTAAAATGGCGTCACTCTTTACTAATTTTATATTGGTTACACAAAATGAAGAATCTGGAGGCATTAGAAGACAGGATTAAGAATTCCGAGAATATAACTGCAAGAGAAGAATCAATAGCTCAGAGAGGGAGGTTTTTGACACAGTTCATACCATAACTTCACCTCCTTCTTTCTTCTTATTCACATACCTCCATAGCTATGGTCATATGAATACTTTTGCAGACTCTGTAACTTTTCCTACTTTACTCTGTAACTTTCCTACTTTCATTGATTTAGAAACATCCACCGCCAAAGAGACTAGGTAGGCAGCATTTCTAGCAAGGTGCAAAGTGAGTGAAAAAGCCTCGACTTTGTTTTGGAACTAAGGAAGACTCAAGGCAGCCAGACATGATAGGATGTACTCGGGATTTCTGTAGACTTGTGCAGCCTTTCTTAGAGATGAAGTAATTGGCCTCACTGGCCCCATTGACCCTGACCTGCAGGGGGTGTTCCAAAGTCCTCTCACAAGGCCTTTCATTGGAATTTAGACTATGCCCCATTCCCATACAAACAAGATGATGGTTTGTACCCTAGGCGGGCTGTCACAAAGCCTAGACTGCACTGAGAAAAGGTGATCCCAGAGTAGTAAATTCACCATGAGGACTGATGACAGATGCTCAGCTTTTGTTTGACTCTGGAAATACATTTCATATCACATAGCAAGACAAGGACGTGAAGGCCCAGGCAAGAATTAAACCACAGCCACTCAGTCCCATGCTTTGGAGAGGTAGGAAAGTGACAGAGTTAGGGAGCCTGCGATAATTTCTTTACAAAACACAAAATAGATGAGATGCACATTTATTATCACTGTTGTGGTTATTATGATGGTGGAGATTGTTGGTGATAAAGACTGAGAAACCGGGCAGCACCTGTGGCTCAAAGGAGTGGGGCGCTGGCCCCATATGCTGGATTCAAACCCAGCCCTGGCTAAAAAAAAATGCCAAAAAACCCATGAAACTAAGTTTCTTCCACAACCATGGAGGCTTGTTTGCTGCCCCTGTACATTTTTTTTTTTTTTTGAGACAGAGTTCCCCTCTGTTACCCTGGGTATAGTGGCATGGCATCACAGCTGAAAGCAACCTCAAATTCTTGGGCTCAAGTGATCCTCTTGCCTGAGCCTCCCAAGTATCTGGGACTACAAGCACCTGCCGCAATGCCTGGCTTGTTTTTCTATTTTTAGTAGAGATAGGGTCTTGGTCTTACTCAGGCTGATCTTGAACTCCTGAGCTCAAGCAATCCACCTGCTTCAGCCTCCCAGAGTGCTAGAATTATAGGCATGAGCCACCACGCCTGGCCTCACCCCATACATTTTGAGAGAAGGAGAGAGGAAGAGTAACATGGAATATCATTCTCCCTTTGAGGACTTTGGAAGATTCTCTCTATATAAACCCTTTATTGCATTGCTGTAGGGAGAAAGCTGTTTTCTTAAAAATTAACTACAACAAGAGTAGCTACTTTGGTTGTGTACTGACTTTGTATGTTTTGAGTACTTATAACAACTCTGAAAGGGTAAATATTAACCACTCTCAAGGCCACAGAACTACTAAGTGATTGAGTTGGTATTAGAGCCCAGGTCCTTTTGACTCCGACACAAGCTTTTTTCTACCACATTATAACTCCTCTGTTTCCTTATCTTTTCTCCATTAGACTCTCTTTATGGGTCAGTTGGAAAAAGCCATGTTCCCTGTGCTGAACTTTAGAACCTGCTGAGTTGTGTTGAAACATGGTTCTGTCTCTTTGACTAATGACCAAGTGTCATCATATGGCCCCCCACAAACTCTTTTCTGTCAAAGAGCTTATGGAAAGGACTGCAACATGAGTGTGTTTTATGATAGTCCCTGGTGAAATTAGTGACCTTGGATAAGGTTTCAGGATAATACTTGAGGCCATTGTTCTATACCCACTTCCTTTACCAGCTGTCAAGCTAGTTCATATCATATTCTTCTTAATGGGAGGATCCATTTCCACCTCCACCTTGCCCTCACCAACCCCCCCTCCCACATACACACACACTTTCACACTGCTTTCAAATGATGCCTTATAAACTAGCTCTTATAGTTCCCTTTACAAAGGAGGAGAAAGAGATCCACACACATAAAATTAAAGGTATATAGTTTATAATGCAAGAGCTATTGTAAATTGAGCTCTAATAAACAGTCTAGTGCAAATGTCCTTATGATAAAAGGATTATTTTTCTTGTGGGTAGATGCCCAGAAATGGGATTGCAGGATCAAAAGGGAGGTCTAACTTGAGTTCTTTGAGAATTTTCTATACTTCCTTCCAAAAAGGTTGTATTAGTTTGCAGTCCCACCAGCAGAATAAAAGTGTTCCGTTCTCTCCACATTCATACCAGCATCTGCAGCTTTGAGACTTTGTGATGTGGGCCTTTCTCATTGGGGATAGATGATATCTCAGGGTGGTTTTGATTTAAATTGCCAAAATGTGGAAACCTACCTGCTCATCTCTTTCTCCCTAAAAGCCCACCAATCCAAGAATGGATTAACAATCTGTTATTTAGGTATACCATGGAATACTATTCAGCCATTAAAGAGATGGAGACTTCACACCTTTGGTATTAACCTGGATGGAAGTAGAACACATTTTTCTTAGTAAAGCATCACAAGAATGGAGAAGCAAGAATCCAATCTACTCTATTCTAATATGAAGGCAGTAGATGACCTAATACATGGTGGGGAATGAGGGAATGGGGAGGGGGAAGGAGATAGTGGGCTCGGGAAGGTCACAGCATATGGCATGCATCTTATAATTATAACACAATTATAAGAAAGAATTTACCTAACAAATGCAATCAGTGTAACCTAATTCTTTGTACCCTCAATGAATCCCAAACAATAACAAATAATAATAATGTAAGAGCTAAATCACTTCTACCTTGGTCTTTGAGATGTGTTTCCCTTGGCTTTGAAAATTCACATAAGGGGGTGGAGACAAGATGGCTGACTGAAGCTAGCTTTCCACAGAGGCTCCCATATAGAAGGAGACTTAAAGGACAGAAATTTAGAAAGTAACCTGGTGGATTAGAGCTGCACCAAGAGAGAAGGTTGAAGAGCATACATCAACCCTGCTGAGGCGAGCTGCAACCCCAAGGATACAAACAAAAGGTACAAAATCCATCACCAAGTGGATGGGAGTCCCCTCCCCCATGAGAACAGCTCAGAGTACCCCATAAACAAATGAGCAGAATTCAAAAGTCCTCCTATTATACTACACAGGAGAGACCCTGTAAAAACTGGACCTACTTCCCCTACTAGGCTGCCACGGCACTCTCCTGCCAGGCATAAAACTGTGTAAAACTGTATATATTCTCTACCTGTAATTCTGAGCTCTCAGTACTCCCCTCCAATCTCACTCTGAGGTCTGGAGACCTGTCCCCCAGGAGTCCAGAATCTTAGGTGTTTTCTTAAGAGGTATAGACAGGGCTTGGACTGCTGCTGGCCAGGGCTGATTCTGTGGCACAGGAGTGAGGAGAGGACGGTTGGCTGAGAGGGAACCACGCCAGAGCAGTGGTGCCCTGAGGCGCAGAGCAGCAGCCATTTTGGGCAACAATAGGGCGCACCCCTGGATATTTCGCAGTCACACCCCATGTCTCTCTTGGCAACCAGAGGAGGCTGGGCATCTTCTCAGGTGGCAACCACCAGTGGAACAGATCTGGAATGGAAATGCAGGCTTTGTGAGTAAAGGGTTTGCCTGAGGTGGTACCGGCCTGGATGGAGTGCAGGGACTAGAAAATGCACACGCATTTATCAGTGACAGGGTATGACAGAGGTGCAAGGTGGGGAAGGAGGCATCAACCTTCCCAGACTAACCTATTGACTGGGTGGGCCCTCCTGACCTCACAGAAAACCGGGGCAAGTCATATTTGAGTTGTCAGCAGACCCTCGCGATCTAGTTGCCAGAGACTTTTTTAAACTCTCCCACCTGAGACAGGTGCTGACTGAGACAATTGATTTGGACCTTTGAACTGAGCCAATCGCCCAAGGACTATCCAAGTGGTGCCCTGGGTGTGTGGTTGTAGGAAGGTTTGATTTTCCTTTTCCAATTGTTGTCTGTGGGGGGCAGGATAACTTAATTGCTGGTATTTCTCCACAGCTGAGATGTCAACCTAGAGTAACTGTTTCACTAGGGTTGGTCAGAGACCAGCTGAAAACAAGACAGAGCCACTTAGCCCCATCACACCAAGCAAGTCCCCAGTTTCTCAGGTCGTAGCACTATATGGGTCCTCAGCAAAGCTCCAGGGGAAAAGGCACAGACACCAGTCCCAGCTTTTGGGCAAAGGGTTGGTGAATCACTACTCCTGGAGCCCCAAACCCAACTTTTCTTTATCCACTCATCTAGTCAAATGGTGTAAAATAATCATGGGGCAGAATCAGCAGAAAAACTCTGGTAACATGAATAAACAGAGTAGATCAACCCTCCCCCCAGGAAAGATATGACAGATATAACTGAAGATCCCATTCATAAACAGATGGCTGAGATGTCAGAAATCAAATTCAGAATGTGGATTGCAAACAAGATTAAAAGAATGGAGGAAAAGTTGGAATTAGAAATTCGAGGAAGAATTCAAAAGTTAGAATTAGAAATTTGAGGAGCAATTCAAAAGTTGTCTCAAGAATTCAATGAATTTAAAGACAAAACCACCAAAGATTTTGACACATTGAAGCAAGAATTTGCAGCCCAAAAAGATCTGAAAAATACTGTAGAATCCCTCAGTAACAAAGTGGAACAAGCAGAAGAAAGGATTTCTGACATTGAAGACAAAGCTTTTGAACCCTCTCAAACTCACAAAGAAGAGAAATGGAGAGCAAAAATGGATCATTCTCTCAGAGAGCTCTGGGATAATTCGAAGAAGGCTAATATCCACCTCATTGGAATCCCTGAAAACGATGAAGTGCGTTCTCAAGGCACAGAAGCTCTTCTCCACGAAATTATGAAAGAGAATTTTCCAGACATGCTAAGAGATTCTGAAATTCAGATAGCAGACAGTTTTAGAACCCCAGCATGACTCAATGTGAATAAGACATCCCCTAGGTACATCATAATTAACTTCACTAAAGTTAATATGAAGGAGAAAATTCTGAAAGCAGCCAGACGTAAGAAATCCATTACCTACAAAGGGAAGAATATTGGAATGACTGTAGATCTCTCTGCTGAAACCTTTCAAGCCAGAAGAGGGTGGTCATTGACTTTTAATCTCCGAAAACAAAATAACTTTCAACCCTGGATCCCATATCCAGCTAAACTGAGTTTCATTTATGATGGAGAAATTAAATACTTTAATGACATTCACAGGTTGAAGAAATTTGGCATAACCAAACCAGCTCTTCAGGATATTCTCAGACTTATCCTCCATAATGACCAGCCCAATCCTCTACCACAAAAGTAAACTCACTCAGAAACTTTTGATCAAACTCCAACTTCCACAGTGGTGAAAGGATTAAAAATGTCCACTGGACTTTCAAAAAACTCAATACCCAAAGTTTAACCAGGACTTATCAATATTCTCCATTAATGTGAACGGCTTAAACTGTCCTCTAAAGAGGCACAGGTTGGCTGACTGGATACAAAAACTCAGGCCAGATATTTGCTTCATATAAGAATCTCATCTTACCTTAAAAGATAAATGTATACTCAGAAATAAAAACAAAGCAGGAGGAATCATGCTACTGGACTTCAGACTATACTATAAATCAATAGTGATCAAACAGCATGGCACTGGCACAAAAACAGAGAGATAGATGTATGGAACAGAACAGAGAACCAAGAGATGAACCCAGCTACTTACCATTATTTGATCTTTGACAAGCCAATTAAAAACATTCAGTGGAGAAAAGAGTCCCTATTTAACAAATGGTGCTAGGTGAACTGGCTGGCGACCTGTAGAAGACTGAAACTGGACCCACACCTTTCACCATTAACTAAGATAGACTCACTGGATTAAAAATTTGAACTTAAGACATTAAACTATAAAAATACTAGAAGAGAGTGCAGGGAAATCTCTTGAAGAAATCGGTCTGGGCGAGTATTTATGAGGAGGACCCTCCAGACAATTGAAGCAGCTTCAAAAATACACTACTGGGACCTGATCAAACTAAAAAGCTTCTGCACAGCCAAGAACACAGTAAGTAAAGCAAGCAGACAGCACTCAGAATGGGAGAAGATATTTGCAGGTTATGTCTCTGACAAAGGTCTAATAACCAGAATCCACAGAGAACTGTAACATATAAGCAAGAAAAGAACAAGTGATCCCATCACAGGCTGGGAAAGGGACTTGAAGAGAAACTTCTCTGAAGAAGACAGGCGCACGGCCCACAGACATATGAAAAAATGCTCATCATCCTTAATCATCAGAGAAATGCAAATCAAAACTACTTTGAGATATCATCTAATTCCAGTAAGATTAGCCCATATCACAAAATCCCAAGACCAGAGATGTTGGCGTGGATGTTTAGAAAAGGGAACACTTCTACATTTCTGGTGGGAATGCAAATTAATACATTCCTTTTGGAAAGATGTTTGGAGAACACGTAGAGATCTAAAAATCACCAAAGACCAAAAATCACATTATAACAAAGATATTTGTACCAGCATGTTTATTGCAGCCCAATTCATAATTGCTAAGTCATGGAAAAAGCCCAAGTGCCCATCAACCCACAAATGGATTAATAAATTGTGGTATATGTACACCATGGAATATTATGCAGCCTTAAAGAAAGATGGAGACTTTACCTTTTTCATATTTACATGGAAGGAGCTGGAACATATTTTTCTTAGTAAAGTATCTGAAGAATGGAAGAAAAAGTATCCAATGTACTCAGCCCTACTATGAAACTAATTTATGGCTTTCATATGCAAGCTATAACCCAGCTATAACCTAAGAATATGGGGAAGGAGGGGGGTGAGGTTGGGCAGAGGGAGGGTAATTGGTGGGATTACACCTGCGGTGCATCTTACAAGGGTACATGTGAAACTTAGCAAATGTAGAATATAAATGTCTTAACACAATAACTAAGAAAATGCCAGGAAGGCTATGTTAACCAATGTGATGAAAATATGTTAAATGGTATATAAAACCAGTGTATGGTGTCTCATGATTGCATTAATGTACACAGCTATGATTTAATTAAAAATAAATAAATGTATAAATAAATAAATAAAATGCAAAAACTAGCTGAGTCACAGGTAAAGGTCCATGAAAAAAGATGCAAATAAGCACGAGTGTATTTAAAAGAAAATTCACAGAAGGTTTTCATCAATAAATAAGTCAATGAAAGACTTCATCCCCTTCTATACTAGACTCCTGAACTGAGACTATTTTACTGTATGCAAAGTGAAATAGATTTGTCTTTCCCTGTGTGAGTATTTGCATATCCAGGTCTAGCTTCATGAGCAGTGTATCTATTTATCCCATTTTTCTGTGGAGAAAACATGTTCTGTTCAGAGCCCTTTTTGGGTTTGCTTAGAGGCACATGATATCAACTTCTCCCAGTATGATTGTCATCTTAGTCTCTGTTTGATATAACTCCCTCCGTATTGGGCTCTTGGGTTCTCATGTACAATATCTTGCATTGAAATAGTATTTATTTTTTGGCATGGTGCATTTGTTACAATTAATGATCCAACAATGATACATGTACATTATGAATGTTCAGAGTTTATATTAGAACTTTATTTTTTGCATTTTGTCTTACGGGTTTTGACAACTATGTAATAACACAAACCCATTATTATAGTATCTTATAGATTAGTTTCACTGCCCTAAAATAATCCTGTCACGTACCTGCTCATCTCTTTCTTCCTGCCCTGTTTGTCCCCAGACCTCTGGCAACAACTCATCTTTTTAAGTCTCTATAGTTTTAAATTTTCCAGAATATCATATAGTTGAAACCATACATTACAACCTTTTTTAGATTGGCCTTAAAATAGTATTTTAACTTTTAAAAATCAGGGCAACTAGCTCTCAAATTTGCGAGGAGTGATCTATCAATTTGTACTAATTTTGCAAGCTCCCTGAATGAGACCAAATAGAAAATGTGGATTTTGTTTCTGCTACCAATTTCTGACTTGTTGCAGGGATGTTTTGAAGAATGTGGTTTAGTAAGGAGAGTTGAGTTAATAATTTCTCCCAATTCCATAACCATTAGCCTACTCTAGGCCTCTTATTTTTGTTTGATTTTTGAAAGTGTATCTACCCATCCATCCATCCATTTATCCATCCTATTACTGTTGTACATTCTTATCTTACCATTCAAATACATAGGATATAAATCTCTGAATTTTATGTATCCTTATAAAATGTGTGGCACTTTTATTGTTGTTTGCACATTTTACATTTGCTTAAATCGCACTATGCTAATGGCCTCTTTCGGTTTTTACATTCTCCAACTGTTGCTGGTAGACAACCCAGTTTGTTGTTTCTTCCTACTAAATAGCATCCAGATGGATGTCTTCCATGTTAGGTTACCCATTCCTCAATGACAGACGCTAGTCTATTGCTGATTCCAAGCCACAGCCAGCAATGGAGTGAAGAACAGCTCAGGAATTTTACATTTTTTGAATGTGAAAACTCATGAACACTCATCATTCCTGCACCAAAACCCACCTGAAGGAGAACTCAGCACTTTCCTGTAGCAAGTTAAAAGAATAGGCTCAAGTCTCCAAGGACTTAAGGACAAAATGAACACTTTACTGCAGGATTCCATGCAAAGACAAAGGTGAGGATAAACTACTTATCCCCTGATCCTTTCTCCAGGTTCCTCATAGCAATGCTGCATCAGTTTCCTCCTTCTTCCGTATCCCCAACATTTATATCCCTTTCGATCATAATGCAGCCTACCTCTTCACACTCCTCATCCTGCTCTGTAACAAAAGGATCTTTTTATCCTGACGTCTCCTTCTTAGAAAGGGCATGTGTGCTGGGGGTGGGATTTCACATGGCATTATAGTTCTCCGTCATACGTAAGTATACATTTATATGTTTGCATGCTTTATTCTTTAGCTTACTTGAATGCAACAATAGAAACATTAGAAACGTGCCACTATTACATTTATTATTAGGGAACTTAGAGCTATCTTTTAAAAGATTTTCCTTTGAACAAGAACCTAGGAACCAACAATTGTTGCAGAGCTGGGTGCTGAATACAGTAAGCACACATTTAGACACCTTCATCATTGTGAGCATCTGTAATTTTTATGTTGCTTTTATCATGTGTTACATGAATTAGCACAGATACTGTTCTACTCAACCTGAAGAGGAAAATGACATTAATTTCATCATGTGCATGGTGCATTGTTTGTAAGTATTTATTATGTGCCAAGCACCTCTATGCTTGGTTATTTGCATATGATGTTTTATTTAATTCTCAGAGCCCATTATTTAATTTAATTATTTATTTAATTCTTGAGCCCATTGGATTTATTATTTTTAATCTTGTTTTGTAAATGGCCCTAGGCCCAGACTGATGACACATTTTCCCAGGGTTATGGAGTCGTCGTATCAGGAAGAAATTAACCTGCTGACTTGCCTGTCTCCTCTACAGCTTACTGTAGACTCATCAGTCAGCACTTGGAAAGCATCCCATCCCCCCTTGCCACTCAGGAGAACTTAGAATCACCCATGCACAGATTTTGAGAGCCAAAGAGCACCTTATCCTAGTGGAATGTTATTGGCAATTTCGGCGCAAAAATTCTTCCTTGGATAACACAGTCCCCAGCAAACACCTGAGTCCCCAGCTTTGCATTCCTTAAAGTTGCCCATCAAATGCTAATAGAACGCCTCATTGATTGTGACATCCCAAATACACCTCAAAGTTCTAAACCCCACCTCTCTCATATGCAGATGAAGAAGCCAGACACAGGCAGTGCAATAACTGACTCACAAGGGGCTCCAATTACGTCTGCACTTCACCCAGAAAATACTTTAAAAAATACCAATGTGCTAAGCTTATCTCACCCCAAATACAGCAGGACTTCAAGGGGTGAGGGCCCAGCATTGGCATTTTTTAAGTTCTCAGATGACTGCAATGGCAGGGTGTCAGTCTTCCTTTTCAAGTTCAAGCCTCAGTTCTGCCATTAATTAGCTGTGCAACTCTGGGCAAAGTGCATCCTACCTCAATACCTTGGCTTTGAAATCTAATTAACAACACAGCATTTACAATACATCATAGGATTACTATGAGGATTACATGAGTTAATACATGGAAAGTGGCTGACAAATAGTAATAGTAAATATTATTATTATTATTTATCAGATTCCAAGTTTTCTTATTCCTTCCCTTAACCTTTCACTGACTTTTGGTCCTTTCTTGGCAAAACATGACCTCCCAATCTACAAACTCAGCCCTAAACCTACATGGAGGCCCAGAGAGAGGAACAGGCATGAAGTGGTCTGTGTAGGTGGAGAGGAAGGAGCACAGAAGTCCTTCAGGGAATGGATTATCTGCACGGTATGGATTATCTGATTCAGTGAACTGCCATGAAGGAATATGGGTCAGTGACATCTACCCAGGTGCCATCGCCTTGTGGAGAACATAGCCTGGTAGCAAAGAATGAAGATAAACTTAGGAGTGAAGCCAGGCTTTAAAACCTAACCCCTTCCTAGCTGTGTGATCTTGGGCATGTTCCTTAAACTCATTGAGTTTCACTTTTCTGATGGAAGTAAGACAGACTCCACTGCAGTATTATTGGGGAGATAAAATGAGATAATGTGTGTGGGGCTCTTGGCACAGAGAAAATGCTCAATGAACATCAATTTCCTTCTTTTAAATGCTCCTTGAAGGCTTCCTCTTTTGCTGTCATCCCTTGTTCCCCCTCCATCCCTACCCTTTCGCTTCCCCACCACCCTTTCCAGGCCACTCCAGAGCCTTGAAAACAGAGTGGAGTTAAAACACACCATGTTGGACTAACAAATGCACCAGCATCATTGAAGTGGTTTAGGAGAAATATTTAAGCCATAATGGGACTCTCCTGGATACCAAGAGAAAAGGGCAGGGAGAGAAAATTCGCATAACTCATAAAAGCAATTTTGCCTCAAAAAAAGAGGTAGTATGCCTTTTTTTCCCCCTTTTTAACCTCAGCTAATCATCACACTGCCGGTTTCCAGCTGTGCCCACTCTTCAATATTATGTGCTATATTCTGGAGATAGCAGAGAGGCAGAATTTTGGACTTTTGCTCTAGAAGTTAAGAAAAATGCCTGTACCAGGCTACCTACCACTTGTGTTTGGAGCTCAGCCTGCCAATGCTCACACCTTTGTGGGTAAAAGTACCTCTGTTATGGAAGGATAACCTTAAACTGGGTCCAGTGACTCTCAAGGCACAATAGCAAAGGATAATATCATGAATCTCTGTTTAGTTTCTAAAATTATTTATCTTTTTCTATCCTATTCGATCCTCAAATAATTCTGGAAAGATAATGATTACAATCTTCACATTAGAGATGGGGATGCTGGCACTTCAAGAAGTTTAACTAATTTGTCTGGGATCATGGAGAACTACTAAGTGATTTAAAACATTCAACTGGGCCTTGCTGGTCCTGCTCTGTAATTCCAGGCTGAGGTGGGAAGATTGCTTGTGGCCAGGAGTCTGGGGCCAGCCTGGGCAACATAGTGAGAACCCAGATTTAAAAAAAAAAAAAAGAAAAGAAATGAACAAATAAGAATAGCTATAGTTCAGCTATTCAGGAGGCTGAAGCAGGAGGATCACTGGAACCCAGGAGTTCATTATAGTTCAGTGAGCTATAATGATACCACTGCACTCCTGCCTGAGTGACATAGCAAGATCTTGTCTCAAAGCTTTAAGATTCATATTTAAGATGATATCTTAGTCTGGTCAGCCTAAGTTTGAGTTAGAGTTCCTTAACAGACCAGAAAAATGTATTGTGCAATTAGCTCATATGATGATTATGGAGACAGAGAAGTCCCTTGATACACTGACTGTGAGCTGGAGAACCAAGAAAGCTGGTGATATAATTCAGTCCAAGGCCAAAGGCCAAAGAAGGGTGTGGGAGGGCAGAGTCTCAGAGTTCAAAGCCCTGAGATACTGGAGCTGTGCTGTCCAAGGATGGAGAAGATGAACATTGCAGTTCCAGAAGAGAGAATGAATCCCTTCTCTTCCACCTTTCTGTACTATGTAGGCTCTCAATCAATTGGGTAAAGCCCACCCACATTGATGAAAGTGGATCTTCCCTACTCAGTCTGGAGATTCAAATGCTTATCTCTTCTGGACACACCCTCATAGACACACTCAGAAATAATGTTTTAATACCTATCGAGTTGACATAGAAAATTACCCAACATAAGCTGCTATAACAAAATATGGTAAACTGGGGGTCTCATAAAGAACAGAAATGAATTTCTCATAGTTCTGGAGTCTAGGAAACCCTATGTCAAGATGCTCACAGATTTGGTGTCTGGTGAGGGCCTATTTCCTAATTTGTAGATGGTGCCTTCTCCTTGTGTCCTCACACAATGTAAAGGATAAAGGAACTACCTGGGGTTTCCTTTAGAAGGGCACTGATCCCATTCATGAGGGCTCCATCCCCCATGACCTCATCAACACCCCAAAGACCCCACTTCTTAATACTATCACCCTGGGGTGAAGATTTCATCATATGAATTTTAGGGGAGACACAAACAATCAGACCATAGCAACTGGCTAACTTCCTTATTTCTAGGATTCCCATGTATGCCCAGCTTTATAAAACAGCATGGAAAATGTGAAGACATTACTATTCATAAATATTTCCTCGTGTCTCCTCTGAAAACATGGGAAAATCATCCTTCCCTGGCTCGTGAAGACATGGCCATGGAACTTGCTTCAGCAAATAAAGTATGTGAGCAAAGCAATCTATGTCATCTCCAGACAAAAGCCTTTAATTGCAAGTGAAAAATTCTAGACAAGGGATCAGAAAACTGACCTGCTGGTCATATCCAGCCATTGTCTGTTTTTATAAATTAAATTTTATTGGAACACAGCCATACTGATTCATTTATGTATGGTCGATGGCTGTTTTCATGCTATATTGTCAGAGTGGAGTAATTGTGACAGATATCTTATGGCTCTTTAAGAAAAAGTTTACCAGGGCGGCACCTGTGGCTCAGTTGGTAGGGCGCCGGCCCCATATACCGAGGGTGACGGGTTCAAACCCGGCCCCGGCCAAACTGCAACAAAAAAATAGCCGGGCGTTGTGGCGGGCGCCTGTAGTCCCAGCTACTCGGGAGGCTAAGGCAAGAGAATCGCTTAAGCCCAGGAGTTGGAGGTTGCTGTGAGCTGTGTGAGGCCACGGCACTCTACCGAGGGCCATAAAGTGAGACCCTGTCTCTACAAAAAAAACAAAACAAAACAAAAAAAAAAGAAGAAAAAAAAAAGAAAAAGTTTACCAATCCTTGTTGTAGATTGTTTTTTCATGACAGGTCACTAAAAGAGTCTGAGTGTCCCTGTGGTATGGGTTCCTTGAAACTAGATTTCTTAGCTTTTTCATGGAGAATAGCTGCCCTAAAGAGTTGCCCAGACCCACTGTAGACTTAATGTGAGTGAAAAATAAGTCTTTATTATGTTAAGCCAGTATAGTTGTGGATTTTTATAAGCATAGCATAATCTGGCCTGTCTTGACTGATACACACGTTGAGTTAGACAATGCTAAGGATGGAATAAAAATAGATTGTTTAGAGCTTGTTTGGATCAGGATGCATTGAAAAAATTGGATATTGGGTCATGGAAATGAACATGGCATGGTGGGTGAGGGTTCTGCTTTGGAGACTGGCATATCTTGTGATTTTAAAATAGGAAACTCTGGGCTAGAGATTGCAGGTAAGATTGTCTTACTGATAAGTCTGCCCACAGGTTTAAGGTCTAGGGAATTTGCAGGTAACCCACTGGTTAGAAATAGACATATTTCCTTAAAAATTCCTATAAAGTTTATTCTTAAAGATGTTGAAAACTGATGTGTTAAAGACAAAATGGGGTCTGAGGTCCAAGCTGTTACATAGGTATCACTCTGCAGAAATGATCTGCTTCTCAGGCTTGCTCATCATTGAGCAACAGGTTAGCCCTGCTGTATCTTTGCTGGAAAATTGACTTGTCAGTACCAGGTTTAGCTGGTTATTTGCATGTGACTCTTAGTCTCAATGCAGTAAAATAAATCATGGTTGCTTCAGTGGTTTTAGAATTCTTGTAAGAGAATAAAAAAAGCTCACCACAAAAAAAAAAAGCATCCCTGACTTCTAAGCCCAGCAAATCCCTAACCTCAAAGGAATATAAGAAACAGATTTCTCTACAGTTCAAGTCAAATTCAACTATTTTCCAAGAACACAGAGCACCTGGATGGAAGAATAATTTGGACAATAATTCATTCTGTCCTATTGCATGCCACATGCTTAGACCAAAATGAACACAAGGGCCAAAGGCAAAGTGACTTAGGCTTAAGATTTTGAATGAGGGATGAGAAATAAAAGACCTTAGCTATGTTCAACAACAGTGAAGAATGGGCATCATGGATCTTAGAAGTGTAGGTTACTTGGTGGGTGAGATAAACATGTGTCCAACATGCCTCACAGTGGCCCTCCCAGAGCATTCAACTTACTGAATCTGTGATGTCTACATTCTCTAACATACATTCTCCACCATTGTCCTGCCTTGAAGGTCAGTCCTATCAACTTCTGGTTAGACAACAGACAACAGTTAACAAAAGGGAGAGGAAATGAAAACACTCATTGCAATGCGAAGGCTTACATGGGGAGTCACAGATAACAGGACAGATAAAATCAGCTCTGGCTGCATCCCAAGAGACCCAGAGAGACATTGGTAACAGGGATCTCGGACAACATAGTTCAGGAATTCCACTGACATCCCTCTCCCAGCCTCCACTGGTTTTTTAAGGAAAGAAATTGCTTCACATTTGCTAATGCCACCTTGGAAAAAGACACAAGAAAACGCTCACTAAGTAAACTTTTATGAAATACAATTGTCCCTAGTGTCAACAACTGAAAACAGCAGAGAACCAAGAACAAGCTTGTGTCCTAAAAAGCTTTTTTTCATGAAAAAGAAAATTATGAATAGACATTTCAGAAGACCTGGAGGGATGGGATTCGGCACACTACCCACAAATGTAACTGAAGACACAAATTCTTGTCAAGAGAACAATTGAGATATCTTGCAAATATGGTGGCCTCGTTAACACTCTATTAAACCCAGTTTGATACCAACAGAGGGCTGCTTTTCTTTTTCTCCAATTAGGGCCATCTCCCTAATTATTGTAGCACACCCCATATACCCACTTTGGATGAAGAGAATGTTCCCTCTTCATTTTTATACTCTATTAATCCACTTTCCCTGTCTGTGCCTGATCTGAGAATGCAAAAATAGCTGACGTGTTTCAACTCACAGATTGCTAGTATCAAACTATAACTGCTGAAGCCAAGTGGGAGGTGGCTGCAGGATTGTGGAGTGAGGCGATCAGGGTTTCCCATTGTACCTGCTTATCTCACGGGGCACAAGACAACTCTTGAACCGCATTGATTTGGGAGGGGTGGGTTATGTGGGAAGGAGTCTGCACACTTCACTGCATACCTGATTTTATCAAAATATGGGAAACCAAACACACAGCAAAGGGGATGAGAGTCAGGAAGAAAGATCTGGTTTCTATGACAACTGGAGGAGCACACACATTTGCTCAGTGAGAGGTCTGGACTGGGGCAGTGGTGCTGACAGCCTCACCTAAGGCCTGTCATCAGGTTTCCTCTTGCCCTGTGTGCCTTTATCATTGCCTCTGTCTCCCTAAGGTTTTGGAATGAGGGGCAATTATGCACCTTCCTGCCCACAAAAAAAGGATGGTGCCTGCCAATACCCATTAGCTTTTACCATTGCAGAAGGAGGTAGAAAATATGAATCTCCTTCAGATTTCTAACCAACACAAGCAATTGGATTAGAGTCCCAGGCTGTCAATTCTGTAACACGAGGACCTCCCAAGAGCACAGGCACACACTCCCGGAGTGAGTCTCCAGTAGGGTTCCTGGTACTGTGCATCATCGGATAGCTGCACCAAATTGCATCACCCCAAGATGCATATCTTCTGACATCCTTCATGGTACACACTCAGTTCTGCACAGGGAAACTATTTCAGCCCCCAGCCAATTTCAATGAAATCACCATTCCAAGACAGATTCATTAAGTAAGCAATCCTCAATCCAGGATGCACATTAGAATCATCTCCATTTTTTTTTTTTCTTCCTAGAGTTCTAAAAGAAAGGAAAAAAAGAACCCTGTTTTGATCCCCAGGTCTCACCTCCATATTTGATACAATGTAGTTCCTAAACATCAATATTCTTCAAAACACATCCCTCCTCCTAGGATTCTAATCTGTACCCCGAATTGAGCAGATTATACTAATTTGTTCATCAACAATTTACTTAGCACTTATTTGTGTACTGGGCATTGGGCTGGATCTTAGAGACCAAAAAACGAATAAAGAGCTGGAGTTCCTAAGCTACCTGTGGGAGATGGCTGTGTAGGCAAATGAAGTCGTAGGCTGGTCTGGGAGAGGTTAAGTGGGGCTGTAGGATGGTTGGTTCTATTTGGAGTGGATTAAGAAAAATCTCATGGAGGAGTAAACAATGCCAGAGATCAACATTAAAAGATGTTTCTAAATGGCTGAGAGCCAAAAGATGATTCAGGATACAGAGGGCCATGGTGACAAGAGGCACAGAGGGCATGATATGGAAGCTAGAATAGCTTGGTACCATCCACACATAGAGTCAGGAGTGTCTTGTAGTGGGTTCGTGAAATGTAAGATGGTTTGAAGAAAACATATAAAGTAAAGCAAGGACAGAGAAGAGGATAAAATTGAACAAGAAAAAAAAGAAAAAGAAGCCGGAAGAGATATATGGCCTGGTATAAAGGTCTAATATAACATAACTGGAATCCTATAAAGAAAGAAGAGAGAAAAAGGAGAAGGAGTAATATTTGAAGGGATTGTAGCTGACATATCTGGAATTGACAAAAAAACATCAAGCTGCCAACTCAAGTACTATGACTCCCAACAGAATAAACATAAAAGAAAATAAAATCTAGACCTATTGTAGTAAAACTGTTGAAAACTAAAAACAGAAGGAAAATATTGAAAATGGGGGAGGGAGAAATATTACCTTTAAAAGAAAAAAAGTAAAACTGGTAGCTGACTCAACAGAAAACACAAAACAGGAGGCTGAAGACCACAGAGTGTTATGTACTGTGAGGTAAAAGAAAGTAAATGCCTGAAATTGGCCCTTAGCAGACCCCACTAGAGGAAATAATAAAGTTCTTCAGAGAGAAGGACTATGCTTCCAGAAAGAAGCACAGAAATACCAAAGGAAGAAAGAACAATAGAAAAGGGAAATATGTGTGTGAAAATTATATAAACTGTATAAAACTATAATAACATATTTTAGAATTTTAGACATACATTGAATCAAAACATGTGGCACTAAAAATTTATAAAGAAGGGGTTAATATACTGAAAGCTTCTCTACTGTCTAAAAAGTAGTATTAATTTATGTTAGATATTAACAAATCAAAGATAACTGTGATAGCTAACGTAAACGCTAAAAGAATAGTAATAACTTCCCAGCTAAAATGGAGGCCGGATGAAGCAAAATGAAACCAACAACAACAACAAAAAAAATCCATGTGTAGTTAGGAAAGGAGAGAAAAGAGGAAAAAGAAGTAGAACAAATTGAAGGAGAATAAACTCAAACTTGAATGTCTGTTAATTAATTTTGAACTAACTTTTCCAATTAAAAGACAACTATGATCAGATAGAATTAAAAAAAAAACCCACAAAAACACTTTCCTGCTACTTATAAAAGAAAGACCTTAAATATAAAAGACAATGAAAGTAAAAGAAAAAAATCTACTCTTACGTATTTATCTAAGAAAAATGAAAACACATATTCACAAAAAGCCTCATCAATAAGAGAATAAATAAAGAGCTATGCATACATAATGGAATACTATTCATCAATGCAAAGGAACAACAAATCAACAATACATATGAAAAAAAATGAATGAATCTTCAAGACATGTTAAGAAAACCAACAAGAAAGAATAAAGAAAAAATAAGAATGGGAATTTCAGTAGATACAGAAGTATTCAATAAAATTCAACATCTATTCAAGATTTAAGAAATATCTTTTAATAGACTAGTAATAAAGGAAATATCTTCAATCTGATACAAATATCTACAACATGGAAGATTCTTAGCAGTGATAATAAAACCTTTTCCTCTGGGATGCTGAGCAAGAAAAAGGTGTTATCATTTTATTCAATACTATACTGAGTCCTACTACAACTAAAAAAGTCATGATAATAAATGAATTAGAATCAGAGAATAACAAATGAAACAGTCATTCTTTGCAGATAGCCTGATTATATATTTAGATAAGAATCACTATTAGAACAAATTAATGCATTTATATATGATATATTATTTTATATATTACTATATATTAATATTTATATATTATTATATATTAATATTAATGCATTATATATTTAGACAAGAATCACTATTAGAACAAATTAATGCATTTAGCAAGTTTTTAGATATATCATGACTATAAAAACATGCATGGTATTTCTGTATAGTATCAATAAACAATAGGAAAGGAAATAATTTTATCATTTATAATAAGATCAACTACTAGAAATAAATATAATAAAATATTATAATAAAATAAATAAAATAAAATATGAGTAAGACATCTATATAGAACACTGTGCATTCTTGTTAAGAATAAATAGACATAAATGAAGGAAGAATATATCATTTTCATGGATTGGGAACACTTAATATTTTAAAGACGTCAATTCTCCACAAATTAATGTATAGACTCAGTGCAATTTTAACTGAGATCCCAAGTTTTATTGTTTGTTTTTTGACAAACTAGTCCTAAAATTTCTCCTAGAAATAAAAAAGGCCAAGACTAGTCAAGATAATCTTTTTTATTGGCAATTGATAAGGCGACTACAAAGTTCATCTGAAAATGCACAGAAACAGGAATAGCCAAGACAATCTTCAAAAAAAGAAAGAGGAAGAGGGAAGATTTACTATACATGCTAGCTAAGATTTACTGTGAAACCACAGCAATTAAAACAGTACACGCTAGTGCCAGGACTGACTGATAAGCCAGTGGGTCGATATCGGGACTCCACAAAAGAACCATATATCAATACTTGATTTCTGATAAAATTAGCACAGCAGAGCAGCAGAGACAAAGATTTTTCAATAAATGATGCTGCATCACGTGGATATCCATAGAAGAACAACAGCAGCAAAAACTTAGCCCTGTTTCATATGGTCCACAAAAATAAATTCTAGAAGAATTGCAGATCTGATTGTGTAGCATAAAATGATGAAGTTTCTAAGAAGATAAAATAGAATTTTTTTTTTTTTTTTTTTTTTTTTTTTGTAGAGACAGAGTCTCACTTTATGGCCCTCAGTAGAGTGCCGTGGCCTCACACAGCTCACAGCAACCTCCAACTCCTGGGCTTAGGCGATTCTCCTGCCTCAGCCTCCTGAGCAGCTGGGACTACAGGCGCCCGCCACAATGCCCGGCTATTTTTTGGTTGCAGTTTGGCCGGGGCCGGGTTTGAACCCGCCCCCCTCGGTATATGGGGCCGGTGCCTTACCGACTGAGCCACAGGCGCCACCCAAAATAGAATATTTTTATTTCCTTGGAATAGGAAATAAAAGCCTCTGGTAACAAGAATATGTACAAGAACATCTACAAATCAGAAGGACAATACGATATAAAAATGACGAGAGAGTTGAACAGTCACTTCTCAGAAGAGGATATTTGAAAGGCAATACAAATATTAAAAAGTGCTTATCTTGACAAGTAATCATGGAAATAAAGCCACAGTAAGAGTCTACTTCACACTATTCATGGTGATGGAAATTGAAACCGTAAGATACCTTAACTCTAGTGAGAATGGTCCACATCACAAAGTCTCAAAACCACAGATGCTGGTGTGGATATGGAGGTAAGGAACACTTTTACACTGCTGGTAGACTGCAAACTAATACAACTTATTTTGAAAGAAGTATGGAGAATCATCAAAGAACTCAAATTAGAACTTCCATTTCATTCTGCAATCCTATTACTAGGCATCTACCCAGAAGAAAAATAAATATTTTATCATAAGGACATTTGCACTAGACTGTTTATCATAGCTCAATTTATAATTGCCAAAGTGTGGAAACAACCTAAATGCCCTAACAGGAATGGATTAACAAGCTGTGGTACATGTATACCATGGAATACTATTCATCCATTAAAAATGATGGAGACTTTACATCTTTTGTAACAACCTGGATGGACATTCTTCTTCGTAAAGTATCACAAGAATGGAGAAGCAAGAATCCAAAGTACTTAATTCTAATAGGAAGCCAGTGAATGATCTAATACACACCCACATAAGAGAAAACTCAAATCAATTCAAGGTTGTGGGGGTGGGGGAATGAGGGAGTGGGAGAAGGGAGGAGAGAGAGGGATGGGTGTGCTTTCACTTAATGGGCACGATGCTAGGGTGTATGGCACACTTCTTGGGGACGGGACACAATTATAAGAGAGACTCTACCTAACAAATGCAAACATTGTAACCTAATTCTTTGTACCCTCAAATTAACCTGAAATGATAAAAAATAATAATAAAATAAAATACTACAAAAATAATTTTAAAAAATAAAGTTCTAACAATATTCCCCAATGTTGGCAAGGATGTGGAGCAAAGGGAATTCTCATATACTGATGGTAGTGTAAATTGCTAAAACTCCTTTGGAAAAAAGTGTGGCATTACCTATTAAATTGAACACATACAATGCAACCTAGCAATTTCACTCCTAGTCTACTCAATAGAAATGTGTAAAGGAATGTTCAACATTTTCCATAATAACTAAAAATCTGGCAAACAACCCATTGTCCACTAATCGGGTATATCTACAAAAAGGAGTATTATGTGGCCAGGAAAACGAACAAATTGTAGCTGCACAAAACAGTAGGGAATAATTTTATAAATTTTGGGTTGAAATAATGTAGACCTAAAAATGTACACACTGGATGCTTCTATTAACTTACAGACTTCATCACTTTTACATGAGATAACTCATCTTTGGTAAAGAAGTATTGTGATAGGAAATTGGCATGGAGGGAGGCTGATAGAATTCTCATCAAGTTCTAGTCTTGATCAGAAGGGTGTTTGAATTGTGAGTTCAATTGGTAAAAGCATAAGTAAATAACCATTGAGATGTAACTTATAATTTGTGCACTTCCCTGTATGTATATAATACTTAATATTTTTAAAGACTTATCACCCAATATCATAGTATTTACACCCACCTTAATTCTAGGATTCTTTTTGAAGATTTCATGGTTATGATAATAGAGGGAAATCATGGTTGAACCAAACCAAACAATATCTACACATTCTATGCATGTTTTCCATTTGAATTTTTAAGATTTATTTTAGTTTTATAGTTATGTACACATATACACCATAAACAAAATGATTTTATAATTTCCTTTGGGGCAGTACGGATATAAGAAATGTTATAGGGAGGCAAGTTTGTAGGTTCATTTGTGCTTAATTCAGACACTCAAAGAAATATCCTATCTCTTATTTCTCTCCAGCTGATATGGCCTATTTCCTGAGTTGTCATCCATTGAATTATGAAAGAAAAACCAAAAGTTATCATCCAATTTAGTGAACGCAATCCAATGCCAAAGCAAATGTCTCTTTGGATGAAATTCTTGATGTTTTTAGGTAACGTATGCAGACTTTTAACTTGCTTTTTCCTCTCTCAGATCTCCCTTAAGGCATCTGGGTATGTGACGAAGTGCATGTGGCCAGTGGCAGTGGATGACAGAGGTCTTGGAGTCTGCAAACATTGGTATCGGCTGCTCAGTGGCCAGGCTGGTTCACTGCCTTCAGGTGCCACGAGTTCCATCCTGTGTACCCTGCCTCTGTCTGCGGTAATGCTCACCTCTGGTGTGACTTGTCATCTGGTCTTGGCTGCGGGTCTTCCTAACATGACTTAGTTTCACCTTGGCCGTGTCTAGTGCTGCAGAGGTCTCCAAAACCCTACCCACCTCCCGACCCTACATCTGGCCCCTGGCATAGGCTTTCTCCCTCACTGCTCAATACCAAAGACATCAGGCAGTCCCATCAGCTCTTCACTCAGATATTCTATGCATCCTCCCATTGGCAGGCAAGAAGAAATGGATGGAAATTGGGGAGTGCTAAATACCAGCCTTTCCTCTATATCTGTGGTTCTCAAACTTCGGCATACAGCAAAGTTACCCGGAAGGCTCATTAAAACATATGCTATTGGTCCCCACCTCAAGTTTCTGATCTGGCAGGTCTGTGGTGATGCTGCTGGTCTGGTCTGAGGAACGCTGCTCACATTAAACCACCAAGTGACCTTTGATTTACTCAACCCCCAGATTGGTGTGAGGCAGCCTGAAAGGTGACTTTCTTCCAACCTCCCAAATATTAAGTGGGGCTATGTCCTCTCCACCCCCATTTCTCCCCAGCCTTTACTTTCTTGCCACAATCTCGCAGGGCTGGTTAGGCTGGGTTTTTGTTGATGCTGATTGTTCAGCATGTTTTATTTTATTTCTTTTTCTCATCTTACCTTCTGAAAGTATTGCTAAAGCCAGAAGAGATTGGCCTGGGGTTTTCCTTCTTTCTTCCCCCCCCCCACATCATATCCATTCTTCCTCCCCCTCTGCCCTTGATATAAAGCAGAAGTGGCAGATGACATTCAAGGGAGAGAGATTAGTTTACTGACAAAGAAGGTAAATTAATATTTTAAAGACTTAAATGCATTCTAATAATAAAAATAACTTAAGACAATATTGAGGGACTCTGAATAATCCTTTTCCTTTTGTATGAATCTAAATAATACTCAAGTTTGAAACACAGAAAGAATAAAAGGAAGAACAAGCTGAGAATGGGGCAAGAGCTTACAGCAGCTCATAGGAAGGTGGGAAGGAAGGAGCCAGCGCCATCCTGCCCGTCCCTTAGCTGGGGCTGAGAGTTTAGAACCAAATCTGAGTGGTGGCGGAGGAGATTCTGTTCTAGGCCAGTGAGCCCTGAAGGTCCAAAGACACCTCCACCCATCCTGTGAGGACTCTGTCTCAGCAGGGATATACAGACCTAGAGCTAGTACCAGGTGTAAATCTGGATGGTTCCATGGGCACTGTAGCAGTTAGAAACCACAGAGACCAGGCAGAACTCTATACCCAGACACCTGGAGACTGTCACCAACCCAGCATGGCACAAACCTCCATCAGCTGGTTGAAAATACTAGATGAGATTCCCTTTGAGAAGGGAAGAGATGGCAGAGTGGTGGGGGAGTGAGAACTCAGGGGGCCGTTGGAGAGTATATGTGTGCCTGGGACCCCAGAGGAAGGGATAAGTCAGCAGCTGGGCTATGCCACAGGGTTTTCAGATTGGGTTGCCCTTCATTAAGGCCAGGGCTGTAATGTGACAGCACCCACCCATTCTGACTCTTCCCTGGGAAGGCCTGAACAAATTCCAGCACTTGGGAGAGGAGCATTGCCACCGCTGCAGTGGGGCTTCCTGGGGGCCAAGGATTGCTGTGGAAAGGAGAGGTCCATCGCTCAAGGTCAACCCTCCTTTCCACACTCCAGGCCAGGAAGTGGAGCTCCTTCACTGAGAAATGGGGACGCACATTCCACCTTTAGTCCCAGAAAAGTGACAGCTCCTCTCTGCTGCTGTGGCCATCCTATAAATGTGGTCACTAATCCCTTTCCTGTCTCTTTCACAGTTGCCATATGACTCCAGACTCACTGGATGACTCAGGTGAGAACGTGCATTTTCCTCCTATGCAAAGGTGAGGAAGCAAACCCTGGGCATGAGCCTGCTTCCGCTATACACTAGCTTTAGTCCTTTGGCTCAGATAAATACTAGAACAGAAAAATCACGGCATTTGTGGTTTTTCAACTGAATCTCACATCAGTGACGCCAGTAACTGAGGCCTCCCACAGTCTCACATTCAGCTTCCTTTTGACTCAAATCCATCTCACATCATTCCTCTTTTCAAATAAGAGAACAAGTTAATAATAGTGTTTTGATTTTAGGCATAGAAACCAGCTCATATTTAGTGTTTGGAGTTAGGGAGCAGCACGCGTCTCGGGCTTTTGGTTTTAACACTATGTACAACTGTTCCCACAGGTAAAGGAGCTGAGTCCAGAGTGATGGTCGGCATTTGGGGGGAGTACCCGTACTTTCCAATCCAATTTTTCTGCTACCTTAATACTCCCCAGCTCTTATTTATTTTAGGGGAAAAAGAGGTTGGTGGATTACTTGTAATTATCCTACAGTTTTAAAAGATAAAAAACATGAACTCACCTGATGATTTTGTTATCTATTTTAGGTTACGTAAAATGATGAAAGTGGTTTTCTTTATTTATGCTTATCATTTTTTGAGTGTGATACTTTGGAAGCCATCTCCAGGATGAAGTCCAGGCTCCCTCTTGCATGTCTCACAGTAGAAAATGGTTTTTCTCCTTCCCCCTTTCTGATTTCTTCTGCTGCACACCATGCAGTCCTTTGTTGATGTTTTTCTCATTTTGCACTATCAAATCCATCTTCCCATTTAGCACGTCCTCAGTGTCAGAAGATGATGGTCTTCCCCTCTTCTTTGAACTTCTGTTCCTCACACTTTCCTCAAGCTGAGTGATGAGATTTCTCCTCTAAGAAAGGTGTGTCTGTACACCTTCCCTACTCTCCTTCTTCTCTAATGAGTAAAGGATGTAGCTGTTCACAACGGCAACTTCCATCAGCCAGAAGAATTTTTTTCCCCACATTTGTAGGACCTCCTTATAAATCTGTAACATCCACGGTGCTGATCAGCTGTGCCCACTCTTCCTGTAAACATTACATATTCTAAAATAAATGTTGGTTTTTCAAATTGAACAGGCTGTTTCTTCCTAAAACCGGTGATCAAGTGTGTTTGAGGACCAAAGAATGTACTCAGCATTGTCACTAAACTCTTGTCAAGGAATGAGAGGCAAAAAGAAAAAAAAAAAAAAAAAAAAGAACACGTCAGAGGTCTTCTGACGTCAGAACGCAACAGAATAATCATTATGTAAAATGAGTCTGACATAGGACTGGAGAGGGTTTTAAGCAATTCCATGTTAATACAAGGCCTACTGTTTGACCTGAGCCCTGATCTCTAAACTGGGCAGATTCTCCATCCACTATGTCACTGGAGCTTTTGCAATGAAAAGGGAATTTTTGCAATTTGCTGAAAGTGTTCTGGACTTTATCAGCTCATTTCTGCCTCTGCTGTTCATCGCTTTTCCTGTTTATGTCTGGCACTTGACCTTTTGGCTCAGTTACCTGTCTGTCTTCTTTCTCCACGTACTCTTTGAACTTGATAGCAAATTGGCTACACTGGTGATTTTCATCCCTGCTACTCTTCTTCCAGCCATTTATTCCTTCCAGCTCTGGCATTATCCTGGAACCATGGCATCATCCTGCTTTGCTATTGCTGCTAGTGGGCTGTCTCAGTCCTGTAGGATAATCCAGGCATGTCCAACCTTCCGGCTTCTGTGCCACATTAGAAGAAAAAGAGTTGTCTTGGGCTGTGCATTAAATACACAAACACTAATGGAATCTGATGAGCAAAAATAAATGTCTGTGCATAATTTTCATGATATCTGCCACCACAGGTAAGCAAAAAAGTCCTCTTATAATCTGCATGCAGCCTGCTGGCCATGGGTTAGACACCCAAGACATAAAATGAATGCTGCCATATTATTATATAGCACGCCAGCATTGTGCTCGTGAGAGCTCTGTTCACTTGTTTGCCCACAGTTGAAGTCTTATCCATGTTCAGCCCCACAGTTACTCTTCATCAACTCAGAAACCACGTAGGATTAATTCCCAGGCCGGGTCCTCGGAGAAACCAGAGATGTTCTAAGAAATATCAATGTTTAGGATTTCAAAAATCCTGTCAGGAATGGAATATTTACCCATGATAAGTCTGACGAGGCAGACTGGAATTCAGATTCATAGTGAAAAAGTATTAGTTATTGCTGGAGATCAGTTATAAGGATAATAGATAAAATAGAAAATGCATGACTTCTATTTAGCAAACACTATTTGAGGGCCAAAATTTTTTAAAATATGAGACCATGGAAATTATGGTACAGTGGTTAAGGGGGATCCTTTGTGATGAAAAGGCAGTAAACTGCTGCCTGGAGATGAAGAGCAACATGGGTTGTCAGGTCTCTCGTCTTTAACACGACTCTCAGCTAAAGACATCTTTGGAGAGCCTCTGAGCCGCTGGGAGCTTTGGAAAACCTCTGATCCAGTGGGAGTGCTCACAATGGGAGATTTGAGAATCTTGTAAATTCCACCACCAGCATTTTGGGTGACCACGTAAGAAATCCACTAAAATTCTCTTTCTATCCCCCAAAAGGTACCACAAAAGCTTTCTTTCAAGGCAGCAGTGTTAAATAATTACTAGAGATATTTCTAATCTCTGTCACTCCTTCCCAGGTTTTAAGAAAGAAAAGATATGTAGACTTCACAATTTTCTTGCCTTTGAGGAATTACTAATTTACAAAACTTGTTCACATAAACTGCTTTATTTGAAATTACTGCTACGTGGTAGGTAAGTTTTACCAGATCAATTTCAGAGATAGCAATATTGAAGTTGCCAGCAACACAGTAGCTGGCTACATCCAGTAGGCACATAACTATTTCCTGTTAAGCATGAGACATGTTGAGTTTAAGGGCACTGTGTGTGCATTTTTACTTCTGCAAGTAAATCTGGGTGCTTAAGAATGATTTAAAGCTGTACTGACTTTTAGGGGGATTTTTGCTGTATCTAGAAAGATGGCCATCGAATGACTTAAGCCAACAAGCAAAGCAAGTAACAAAAATACCTAAGAAATGAAGGTTTTTTCAAGAGACAGTAGTCCAGTGTTACTCCAGAATTTTCTAAACTATACCTCAGGAATTTAATGTCCCCAGCTACATTAATATATATTTCTGGGAAAGAAGGATTTTGAAGTCAAATAAGTTTTGCAAATACATTGCCCACCATATCTCTTTAGTAAAGGCTGATACATTAATAGTTCTAAGCACTTCAATAGTGAAGAAATGCACTCAGTTTTGTTTTATCAACCCTTCCCAAACGTATTTGACCATGGAATGACTTTTTGAAATTGCTGTTAACAAACTGTGGAATACATGTGTTCCAGCATATGAGTTGAGCACACTGATTTGTACAAACAGGAAGTAGAAACTTGCCTCAGATTAACCACAAAAAACAGGGTTTGGAGGAGGAATTTGATGGCTGTGGTTATTTGCTGCCTTCCTGCAGCATTCTACAGCCATGTGAATTTTACAAAGATATAATTGTAAGGCACTCTCTCTCTCTGTCTCTCAAAGATTGCTAGCTCCAGCTTGATACCGCTAGTTTACAATAATTGATAATCATTAGATAGAATATGACCTCATTAAAGAAAGTAGTTTGGGAGACTTTCTGCCAATAGGGTTATATCGAAGATCCCTTAAGACCATGCCCAAAGTCTGGCAGTTCACTAGAAGGGTTTAGCATATGTTTGTACTCATAGTTAGAACTTATTTACTCAGCTATGAATTATGACAACACCTGTGAAGCATTTTCTACCAGAGAAGCTCATTAAAGACTCAGTGGCCATGGTTTTTATTGGAGGCTTGTCATTTAGACTCTCTTTGTCTGGTATGTGCCAAAATTCCAAACTTCCAGAAGGAAAGCACGTGCTTATCATAAGCCACATTGCTTATGTGAACAGTCTTAGGAGCAGTAAACAACTCTTACCAACTCTAGGAATGGTGGGAAGGCTTCAGATCCCTGCTAAGGGCTGACCTTGCAAATAGGCCTTTGGAAGGATGGCAGTCTCAGACTTACTATGTTAACTCTTTTCTAAACAACGGTAGATGATTAAAACAACTAAAATGCTTGGTAAAATAGAAAAATTTAGAAGTGTGTTATGGATCTGAAACTCAAGAAAGAATCTGCAGAGGCCAAAAATTAAATGAAAGAAAAACCTGGTAGGTAAAGAAGAAACAAAGACAACATTTTCCCCAAACCCAAAGGAATGTGAGCTTCCTCTTTGACAACTATGCAGAGTGCAGGGAGCAGGAGATAGAATCTAAGGACCACTACAGATGGATCACAGAATATTTCTATAAAAAGATAGCACCTGTAAGGACTATACCTTCTTTGCTAAGATAAATGAGAAAATGCCTACTGAACAGAAGGGAACTGAAAGTAAACTAGCTGATTTCTATGTTAGCCTTGAGTAAAAAGGAAAATATGTATCTTAAAATTTGAAACCATGAGTCAGACCTCTTGTACCTTGGTGACCGAAATAAATGCTATCATTGTCATATGTTAAAGCAAGCAAACCAAAAACCCTCAAGTATATAATCGTATTCAGAGTTGGCACTATTGATAGTGCTTATAAGCAAGTCTTTAAAAATATCTATACAATATATAAAAACATGACTTCGATCTAGTCTTTAAAATTAAATACTCTTAGGTAAGTTCCAAGGAAAATAGGCAAAAGACACACGGGGGGAAAAAAGCATCACGTGAATGTTATCAGCCATTATCATAGCTGAATCAGACTTAAAATTATTTTAGACCTTGGTATTATCAGATATAGTATATAATTTTATAGTTAAGGAAATAAAAAGAGACATTTGAAATATGAACAAAAAAGAAAAAGACTTAACAAATGACCAAGCATCATTTAAAAAGAGCCAAACAGAGCTTTTAAGAATGAACACCATGGCAATGGAAATTAAAGCCTCAACAGAAAATTAGACATAGCCAAATAGAAAATTAGTGGATAAAAAGATAGACTATAAAGAAACCATCTAAAATTCAACACTGAGAAACACAAACATTAGAATCTCTATAAGCTGACCATCCAAGAGACTAACCAACTGGTCAACATACAGAGGTGATCAATACAGAATCAAGCCTACTGTAGTGATACACACAAGTGGTACATGTCTGGTCTATGAAAATTAGGTCACCTTCAGACAGTTGTCAGTACTGTAGGGAGGTGGTCAACACAGGGAACCAGGCCTATTGTGCTGATACATACATGTGGTGCATGTCCAGTCCATGAAAATTAGGTCAGCTTAAGGAGGTGGTCAACTACGGAAGTTCTACTATATTTGGAAAATGAGAAACTAAAATTAAGAGACATGGTAGATAAAGCAAGATGTCTAATCAATCTTTCAATCAGAATTCCAGAAAAAGAAAGTCTGAGAGAATAGGATAGAGGCAATATTTCGTGAGAAAATGATAGGTCATAATTTTTCAAAATTGTTAAACATATAAGCTTCAAATCCAGGAATTACAACACATCTCAAGCTGGTTAACATTCACAAAATATACTGGAATAGGAGAAAAACAAAAGAAATAGAGGAACTATTAAAAGGCGACATAGGATAACAATAAAAATACAACTTATCAAAACTTGTGAAGGAAAAGTAGCACTCGGAAGAAAATGTGTAGCATTTTATGCATACATTAGAAAAGAAGACCATTTCCAAAGATGACTGGTTAGGTTAAATAAATTTTTCTAAACTATCTATGGTACATCCATTCTAGAAGAAACACTGGATTATATTTGCTATTTCCTCTATAGAAAATAAAATTACAAAATCATTGTTCCACGAACACATTACCAAAGAACAACCTGCCAAAAATGTAGGAGAGAATATTATAGAGACATATCAGACAGTTGACTATACAAAGATGCTATCATATTTGGATCGGTCAGCTTTCCAAAGTTTTTAATTTGTTGTGATTTTTAAATAAATATCGAATTGCCCATTTAATTTTCATATTCATAGCTTTCTGTTACTTTCTTAAAGAGATCCCCTCTTCCTTCCCCAGTTTGTATAAAATTTAGGTCCTTCAAAGCCTGGAATCGCCCCTAATACAATAATTCCTATGTACAAAGTATATACACTTATGTTGAATACCAGTAGCTACATTAAAGTGTGGCCTGAAGGAGACAAAACTGGCAAAGTGTATCGCAAAAAACGGGACAATGTAGAATGAATACCTTGCTGAATCTACTACAGTATAGCACCTGACTCTTGGTTCTATCAGCTCAGATCTGATTTTGTTAGGACATTATGAACAGATCCATCTCTCAGAGAAAGACTCACATTAGCTGAGCCCATGAGACTGATGTATAAAATCAGAATGAAATTTATTTACAGGATGAAATTATCATCATAAGCATCAGAAATATATCAAGTACATCTGCTCAGCACATTCTCTTTCTGCAGAAAACAGCATGGGAAGCCAATAAATTTATAATGAGAAACTGCTAACAGAACTTGAGACTGTCAGAAGGATATGCTCTTTCCCTGAAGGCAGACTAGCCTGGGAAACCAAATTCTAATGAGAAATGTATTTGCTGTCAAAATAGAGAGCTAGATAAATTGCACGTTTAATCACATCAGTCTGAAATTCTGTTCTGAATGATTTTGTCAATGGGATCTGTGTATTTAGGACCCTTTAGCTGCCAACCCCTATGTCCATTTCTGCTTTAGGGATCGCTCTGTTGGTGGGACTCAGCTACCCAAAGTCTCATTGTTGAGGACATCTTTTCCACCAATAATGCTTTTAAGCATTATCCTTTTCTCTAAGCTTCCATGAAAGGCCCTTTTCAATCACAAATACTGTCACCGGTATGATAAGGAAACATCTATAGTCAAATCTGTTATGTAACTCCATGTTCTATATTCAGAGAAGCACAGTGTATTCTTAATGTGTTGGGATTGTCTCCCTAGGAAATGCCATTCACAATACTATTTATTCTCCCAAAATCTAGAAATGACTTAATGGATGATAATAAGGACATGACCAAGAACTTCTGGCATAACTCCTTAATACAATGTTATACAGTTAATAAGAATTAATATGGTGGAAACTATACTGCCCAAAATAGGATGCTTATGTTTAATGTTGAGTAAACAAAAGTCACAGTGTGTATCTGCATATACCAGATGAAAGCAATTAGTCAATCTTTACAATTAGAGTTGGGTATGGGCAATAAATGAAAAGATGGTCTTCTTTTATTAAGAATTCTATTAATAGGTTTATAACTTATTTATGCATCCAAGCCATTTTCTAAAATCTTCCTCTAACACTTCTTTATTTGGTATAAAGGAGTAGTTATCTGAGTTTCAAATGGATAGAAATGAATGAGGTTACAAATTGTCCCAAGAATTTGTCTAGCTTTCCACTGGTATGCATGCATGTGGTTGCTTATTAAATAATTTTTAATGAAAACCTACTATGCACACAGTACAGTATCAGACTCATATCTTACAGATGAAGAATGGACATTTTACTAATTAAGAAAAGGGCACATTTATCTAGTCTCAGAGGCAACTGATTGAAGACAGAATAGATAAAAATAGCCAGAAGTGAGGAAGTAAGATAAAGGACTTTGAAATGTGGCCATCAAGTGGTTAAAGTTCATTATTGCATCTGAAGATGTAAATAAGTTTGTTCTGAGAAGCTTGCCATGGAATTCATGGAAAAGGCAAATCTGGCTTGGTGCCTATAACTCAGTGGCTAGGGCGCCGGTTCGAACCCGGCCTGGGCCTGCCAAACAACAATGACAACTACAACAAAAAGATAGCCGGCATTGTGGCAGGCACCTGTAGTCCCAGGTACTTAGGAGGCGGAGGCCAGAGAATTACTTAAGCCCTCGAGTTTGAGGTTGTTGTGAGCTGTGACACCACAGCACTCTACCCAGGGCATCAGCTTGAGATTTTGTCTCAAAAAAATAAATAAATAAATAAAAGCCAGAAATAAAAATTCTCACTCACTCTAATTCCTCCAAATTCGGGAGAGACTTCAGTGTAATTACAAAGAACCTAAGCTTATAAAATGATCAATTTGTAAAAAACAAAAAAAAAACCCTGCAAACCTGGATTTTTTAATATAGATCAATATTAACCAGTAGAGATTGAGAAAATGTCAAGGTTTCACTCTGATTATCAGGTAAACAAATTGACGTATCCTAAAATACTATTTCTCTTCTCCACCCCCAAATCTAATAAATCATAGATTCTATAGGTTCTGCTTTAAATATGCTTCAGCTCTGTCTATTTTTATCTATGCCACAAATGCCTCATCTTTTACCAGGATTACTGCATCAGCTTCCCTCCTGGAGCCTGGTTTTCTGCTCGGCCCCTTCTCTCCCTGGCTATCAGAACAGGTGTCCTAAAGCACACCCATGGGTCCCCATGGGTCCCCATGGCCCTTAGGATAAGTGAAGCTTATGACTGACATGGCCTGTTGTGAACTGGCGTCTCCTATCTCCCAAACCCTTTTTATTTCCTTGGCTGTGTCATGCTCCCTCTTTTTTCCGAAGTTTCACAACAGTCATTCTTTACAAGCTTGGTCCTTCTTCTGTCTACAGTACCTTGTGTTTTTTTGTTTTGTTTTGGCTCAACATCAATTGCACAGTATATTAATAATCCTCCACCATTGTATATCTCCCCCAAGAGCAGGATGTCGGTTGAGACTATGACCATCTCAGTAGTCATTTCACCCCCATACCTTCCACAGACTAGGGCAATCAATAAATATTTCTCACACAAAAGAATAAATCATTCAATACGGTGTGTTTCTCGCACCCAGGATGTACCATCTTCTGAGCATCCATGCCTTTTTATGCCATATCTTGTTCCAGGGATCTTGCAGACACGATTAATCCTCAATGTCAATGCTGCATGATGCTAATAGGTGATATTCACCATTTAATGAATACATACAATGTGCTGGGCTCTGTGCTATGTGCTTTATAAAGAAGGTTACACAATAAGCTTCATTTCCCTCTTTTTTTCAAAATGCAAAATTGAGGTAGACAAAAGATCTCTCAACAATGCTATCTAGAGTTACAAAGCTGGATTCTCTGTATTCAAACCTTTCCATGTTAACTATCATGGCCACTGATACTCATTTATTTTCTTTGGGCCTCCCTGACTTCAGAACTACAGTGAGTCCCTTTCAGAGAGTTATGCCTAGAAACCACTCCATTCTGACAGTATCCTAGACTCAGGGAAACCAAGCCAGAAGAAAGAACTTGGGAGAAAGGGGAAACCAGTTCTGCCTTCATACAGGTGAGAACACAGAAGCCCGGGTAGTGAAGTCATTTTCCCAAAGTCTCAGAGTTCCTTCCTAGCTGATCAAATAAAGTCTTCTACATGCACTTGTAACTTGTCAGGAAGGCATCTCCAAACGTCCAGCAACAACATTATCGGTAGCTAATATTATCATAATACATGCTATTCAAATTTGAATTACATGAGGTTCAGATAAGAAGGTATTTAGGAATGTAAATACTGCCTGGGCATGGTGGCTCACACCTGTAATCCTAGCACTCTGGGAGGCTGAGGCAGGTGGATTGCCTGAGCTCAGGAGTTTGAGATCAACCTGAGCAAGAGAAAGACCCCCTCTCTAAAAATAGCTGGGCATATACCCTTGTAAGATGCTTTGTGAAGCTTAGTAAATGTAGAATATAAATGTCTTAACACAATAACTAAGAAAATGCCAGGAAGGCTATGTTAACCAGTGTGATGAAAATATGTCAAATGGTATATAAAACCAGTGTATGGTGCCCCATGATCGCATTAATGTACACAACTATGATTTAATAAAAATAAAAATAACTGGGCATTGTGGTGGGTGCCTACAGTCCCAGCTATTTGGAAGGCTGAGGCAGGAGGATCACTTGAGCCCAAGAGTTTGAGGTTGCTGTGAGCTATGACACCATGGCACACTACTGAGCGTGACTCTGCTCCCCAGCCCCCCACCCCTGCCAAAAAAATGTGAGTACTGATTCCTTAGCTTGCAGGAACGTGTATCTTTTAACTAATACCTCCAATGATTCTAACCCTGCTGGCACAAGTGCCCCACCTTGGAAAACACTGCTTGAACTATCCCCCCACCAAGAGTACTCTCACTGCATTATTTCCCATGGGCTGGCTGCTGTTCTCCTACAGACTGTGGCTTTCCTAAAGGCAGGTGTCCCATCTCACAGCTCCATGCCCTGTTGCTACCTGAGGGTTGATCATGGATCTGGCTTAGAAAAATACAAAACAAAAAAGCAAGGCCAGGTTCCAGAGGTTAGGGGAAGCTGGGGGAGGAGGAAGCACAGGTAAGCTGCAGAAGCTGCTGAGACTTAGTGAGGAAGGTGAGAGAAAGAGATTTGGATGTGGGGGTGAAAGTGAAAAGGACTGAGACTTTGTCTCAGGTGAATCCCAGGCTGTGTGTATGCAGGGGAGGAAGGACTCCAGCATGCACTTGTGTATACTGCCTGGTGTCTGCTGCAAGACTTGGGCCACATGCGGTGGCTCTCGTGTGTTCTGATGCCTTCGGCAGGTGGCCCAGAGCTCTGTACCCACTGGGCCTTCAATCTATCCACTGTGTTTCATTTCTTCTTGGTTAGTGATAGAAAGAGGGGTTACTAACAAAAGAAAGCCCAGAGAGGCAAGGAGAACCGACAGATAATCCACATCAATGGCACAGGGAGGAAAAATGCACAGGGACCTATTGAAAAGAGGGTCTGCTCCCATTCCCCTGAGCGGTGCAAGAAGCATAGTCCCCTGGAGAGGTCTGGCAGCCTTCGGGGAGGGGCTTTGCTTGGCCCCAGAGCCCCAGGGGATGTTTCAGAAGGAGTCCCTCCAGCAATATCCCTGGAGCACTAAAGAAAGCAGTTTGTTCCCCCAAGGGTCACTTTGCTTTTGTCCCATCCTCACACTCCAGGTGGCAAGCTGGTGCTGAGGCCAAGGGGGGCACGGCAAGGATGCTCAGAGGAAAGAGGGACTGCAAATAACCTGGTGACAGAGGCCTACACTGCACTGTCTGTTCCTTTCCTTTCCCTAGTGCCCTGGGGAGACAGCTGGGGAAGGCCAAGACCTTCAAAGTGACCCCATCCTTTGCCTGGATCTCCTGCTTAAGAAAAAAAACAGCACCCCATGGGGCACACTCAGCTACTTGGCATCCCTGTCCTGGTCCCAACTGTTCACGGCTTCAAGCTGGGAGCCCTCCTTACCCTTGCCTTCTATTCATCACCTGCCTAAGACACCTGGGGAGCAGGAAGCTGTCACAGTCTTTTGGGGGAAGCAGGTGCTCCTGTGGGTTGCAGAAGAGGGACAGTGAGGCCATGTGGGCTGTGCATCCTTCCTGGTCCCCAATGGCCCATCCTTCCTGGTCCCCAATGGCCCACTCAGATTGGCCATAAGAAACTTGAGGGTAGAACCCAAATTCTCATTGAAACTCCAGAACTTGCACGCTTAGCACTAGGTAATCAAATGATGCTGGCGAAAAAGAAAAGTTGATGAAGACGATGAAACGGCAAGAAATAAAACGCAACCTAAAGTGTAAACCCCCCTTTCAGCCACGGTGCTAATCTCTTACTTGAACTGTCTCATTTACCACCCAAGATCACTCACAGAGGAAACAAACAGTTTATGTAACTGTCCTACATTGTCTAGGGATAAACAGTTAATCACTAACAGATCCTGGACCAGAACCATGCTGCTCCACTCTGAGCCCTCCACTCGGAAGCACCCCATCAGTTACATCACAAGCCCACATGGCTGAATTCTTTTTTTTTTTTTTTTTTGCAGTTTTTGCCCAGGACTGGGTTTGAACCTGCCACCTCTAATATATGGCACCAGCACCCTACTCCTTTGAGCCACAGGTGCCACCCCACATGGCTGAATTCTTAAATAAATAAATAACCACGCAAATGTTACCCCATTTAAAAATGTATTTTCTCATGGGGTGTCTGTCTGTGTGGGAATCAGAGCTGTTTCTCAGAAGTTTTTCTGCCAAAGAAAAACGTATTCTGCAAAATTCTTATTGGAACAATATTTGAATTCACGGATTTGGTCGAAAAGCTAGGGCAGAAACCCAGGGAAACATGTAGGTGGCAGGAGGAGAAGGTGGTGAAGTTTTAACAGTATTTTAAAAGGACAGCTGTTTGGGAATTTGCAATTTCTAAAAACAAAAGTTTAGGGGGCTGATGGGCAGACCTCAAGACCCATTCCCGCCTTATGAGAGTTTTATGAATAGAGCAGTTCACTTGCCAGGGAAGAGAGGGTCTCGGATTAACTCAGTCAGTGCTGCCCTCAAAGGACAGAATGATCCTTCTCTTTCTTTATATATGGAGGGTGGGGGACAAATATGGTCATTTACTTTTAAAGTTCATGTAAATAAAATATCTCAATAGCAAAAGCCACCTCTTCTTCCCTTCTGCCCGCTCAGGACTTCCATCTAGTTTTTATCAGGCTGCTTTTAACTCACAGAAAACCAAGTTACATCCAATGGCAAGATGCTTATTACTTCCTCCTGAACCCCTTCAGAGCTGCAGGCAAATGAAGGAAACCCCCAAAATTCAGCCTTTGGAAAAGCAGCTTAATGCTGCTCCTCATGTGCTGAGAAAGATGGAGAGCAAAAAATAGGAAAGCCTTGAAACCTGCTAAAATTACTTTCCAACCCCCCTGTGAGGCCTTCCCCTCAGGGAGAGCAGGAGGGAGGAGGGAGCTGGTGCTTCCCTCGGTAAATGGGCCATCTATTTGTGAATTCTCTGTGAGATTTCCTGTGGGAGGGGTACAAAGTGCTAAGAACACCTGTCGCAATTATTCCAACTCAGCATGCCTAACAATGGCTGCTGCATCTCCAGCCAAACGTGGCATTGTTGTATTTTTTTAATCTGTAGAGGCAGTTAGAGTTTAGTGATGAGTGGACCTGCTCAGAGGAATCTGGACTTGGGTTAAGATCTTAGCCTTTCTCTGTAACGTTGGGTTGATGATTTGGGACAATGCACTTCTTCTGGAGAGATGGGTGAGGCAACACACTTCTGCAGAAGTGTAAGATGGTGTTACTACCTACTACTTGGTCCCTTACGCAGGCATCCTCAAACTTTTTAAACAGGGGGCCAGTTCACTGTCCCTCAGACCGTTGGAGGGTTGGACTATAGTTTTAAAAAAAAAATCTATGAACAAATTCCTATGCACACTGTACATATCTTATTTTGAAGTAAAAAAACAAAACGGGAACAAATACAATTCACACTGCCACATGTGGCCCGCGGGCCGTAGTTTGAGGACCCCTGGCGGGGTGGAGCTGGCTCCAAGGCTTCTAGGAATCCAGATGTTGTCTCTACATATAGATTTTTCTCTCTATTCCTAGTACTCTTCTCCCTCTCTCTCTTTCTTTTCTCTTTGTTACTCAAAGTCTTATGTTTTTTTTTGTAGTGGGGAAATGAGGGACGTGGGGCAGAATGTCATGACCACAGACTTTTCTACTTTAATATTATCCTAGTGTAATGACCTCAGGAAATAAAAAGGAAGCCACCTGTATCCTCATAGGAATGGGAGCAGCCCTGTCTTATATCACCTCTTAAGCTGCATCATATATGACATTTTTCCCCCCTGGCTCTTTATGCTCTAGCCACATTGGACTTTCAGTTCTTCAAATTCTGTTTGTGTGCCCTAATCCCTGCACACACCCTCTCCTGCATCTGAAGAATGGACATGCCAATTCCCGACTCTCACCTCCCAACTCTGCCTGCTGAACTCGGCCCCATCACCTATCTAGTGAAGCATTTTACATCCATGGCCAGGCTTGTTAGAGGCTCTCATAAATAGCATGCTGGGTGCTCGTTTGCAGCAAGCTCCACAGCTCTGCTTTCATATTTAGCTCTATAATTATGCAACCATAACCTCTATGAGGGCAGGGCTTTGTCTCTGCTTTGCTGGATCCCCAGTTCAGGCATTTAGCAAACACTCAATAGTTAAGCATTAAGTGACATTTACTGAGCCTCAGTTTCCCATTTTTAAAAATGGCACTAATATTACCTATTTTCACAAGATTGTGTTGAAAATAACTATGGTAAGTCAGGGTAGGCAGGGTGACTCACACGAGTAATCCCAGTATTTTGGGAGGCTGAGGCAGGAGGATCGCTTGAGCTCAGCAGTTTGAAACCAGCCTGAGCAAGAGCAAGATCAAGATCTCCTCTCTGCCAAAAATAGAAAAATTAGCTGGGTATCGTGGCAGGCACCTGTAGTCCCAGCTACTTTGGAGGCTGAGGCAGGAGAATCACTTGAGTTTTGAGCCCAATAGTTTGAAGTTGCAGTGAGCAATGATGATGCCACTGCACTGTACCCTGTACTGTACAGGGTTTCACTCTGTCTCCAAAATCCCTCAAAATATAGTAAAGTATATTGAAGTCTTTCAAAGCACCTAACATTGTCACCTTCCATTTGTCTGTTAATGCCAAGCTGGTTTCCAGCCTCTTTGCTTCAGTGAACGTGCTCTCGTTAGAGTCACCAGTGACCTGCTGCTAAGTCAAATCCAGAAGTTACTTCTTTGTCCCTTGACAGGGACAATAATGCTTACCATTGTATCCCCTGTATTTCTTAAGTTTCCTTCTAAGTAGGCAGAGTTGTGTGACTGGTTCTGGTCAATGAAATGTGTGCCAAGACATTGTGTGTCTCTTTCAGACAGAGGCAGTGACAAGCTCAAGGGAGCTTCTTCACCTCCGTGTCCAGGGATGCTTTGGGTTCCATCTGCTGCAGTTGTGAGATCTGGAAGCCTCGGCTCACCCAGGTCCTTGGGTAACTGCAGCATTACCCAGCAAAGGCTGTGCAGCATGAGGGAGAAATAAGCTTTCCTTGTCTCAAGCCAATGGGCTTTGGAGCTGGTTTGTTATTGCATCATTATCTAACATACATGGTGAATACAGACCTTATCGTACTCCACTTCTGCGTCCATTAGAATTCTTAGCCACACCTGCCTCTTTGGAACCATTTATACCTCTGGTTACTGAAGTCCACTTTCTCCTCATCCTCCTCCCTCTCAGACTGTCTCAGTGGGCTTGAAGGTCTTCTCTTCATCCACCCATATTTCTTCAAGAGTTGTTCCCTAGGGTTCTTTCTGTGGTTTCTGTTTTCTATTACTCCTCATACTTTCCATGAATTATTGCATCTAGGCCCATAGTGACGATAACCAAAATTTATCCTGAAAACTCAAAATCTATATTGCCAGATCATTTCTCTCTGCTGCATATAAAGACCGCATGTTTGATTACCACTTAACCTAAAACTGTGCCTGGGTATATCCAGAAGCATCTCAAAGAGCATTATGGAGATCTTTTCTCTGGATCTCTTTTCTTCCTGTAACCTTTATTAACCTAAATATCAGAATATGCTTTCTGACACTCTTTTTGGTTGCAACTGCCAGAAATCTATTCCAACCCAGTAAAAATAAAGATAAATGCATGGTCCATAGAGTAACTAGTATGTCTCAGGGATGGATTCCAAGGCCTCTAGGAATCCAGATGATGTATCTCTAGACAGATCTTTCTATGTCTCATACTCTCTCCTCCCTTTCTTCTCTCTCTCTTCTGTTTCTCCTTGTTACTCCAATTCCTCTCCTTTTTTTTTTTTTTTTTTGTAATGGGGAAGTGAGTGACGTGGGGACAAAATGACATGACTATAGACTTTTCTAGCTTAATATTATTCCAGGTTAATGACCCCAGTAAAAGAAGGAAGCCACTCTGTCTGGACATTTGTATGTAAAATATCAGGAAAGAACCCTAATTGTTCCTTTGCAACTCACTGTATTCATAAGATGTTCATAAATGCATCACAAACCCTGGGTAGTGTCATTGGCAGAGGCTTCACAGGACCACAGGGAGTGGAAAGTTACTCCCGTGGAAAGGGGTGCTATTTGTAGGAGGAGGAAGGAGTGCTGGGTAGATGGTTGCTTTGTCTGCCTTCCAGCTCAGGTGCGTGCTTCTCACTCACACACTCCACAATCCAGCCGCAGAAAAGGCACCAACTTCTACAACCACATCGCTGTATGAGTCTACTTCCTTAGACACTCTTTTATCTTTGACTGAAATGCCAAAAATAGTTTAGAAAACTCCTACTCATGCTTCAAAACTTCCCTTGGGAAGCCTCTCTTGATTTGCAAAGGGACATGAGCATCACCATCTGGGGGCTTCAGTTGTATTTTTTGAACACATCAATTGTTCCACATTTACCACATGAGAATATGTTCATTCATTCATCTATCCATAGTACACTGTTTGGGCACTCTGAGGATGAAATGGATCATAATTATGTTTTCAATTTCCATGCCTAACATGGTATTTTGTTTTGCTTTGTTTTTGAGACAAGGTATCTCTCAGTCATCTGGCTAGAGTACAGTGGCATTATCATAGCTCATTCAGCCTCCAACTCCTGGGCTCAAGTGATCCTCCTGCTCAGCTTCCCACAAGTTGGGACTATAGGTACGTGCTAGGATGTCTACTGTAGTTTTTTAAAAATTTAAATTTATTTTTTAGTGGAGATGGGGTCTTGCTCTTATTCAGGTTGGTCTTGAACTCCTCCTGGCCTCAAGTGGTCCTCCTGCATCGGCCTCCCAAAGTGCCAAGATGATATGTGTGAGCCACCACACCCAGTTGTAACAATACATATTTTTTGACTAAATATCACAATAAATATTTGTCTAAATCTGAACCTGATGGTGCAATAACTCACCTCTCTAATGAATTCATTTATCTATTCATTTACTTACTTTGTTTCTCCTGTGTGCTAGGCATGGTTCTAAGAGATAAACATACACAGCAAGACTGATGTGATAAGCCCCCTGAGGGGTGTGTTTTCTAGTGATGGGACACAGGCAGTAAATACATAAGCTAACAAATGCAGAGCTGTTTTTAGGCAATGATGGGAGACATGAAGAAAATACAATAGAGTAACGAGACAGATTATAAAAGGTGAGGGATACCTTAGTCATGGATCTGAGTGACAGCTGCCACTGACCACTAGGCAGCCATGCATAGATCTGGTCAAAGGACATGCCAGGAGTAAAGGGACTGATGGAGGTGAAGTCGGTATATTTGGGGAGCAGAAAGAGGCCAGAGGAAATGAAACATGGTGAGCCAGGGAGAGGTTGGTCAGAGATGAGGTATGGCAGGTAGACACATTTAAATGATTTAGGGTCTTGAAGGACACTGGATCTTGTTCTACTTGTAAAAGCAAAGTAAAGAGTGAGAAAATGCCATGATGTGGTTGCACTTTTAAAAATAACACCATATATGTAGCTATTGTATGGAGAATGAACTGCTGCATGTTGAGAGATGGGAAGGTAGCTGGCAAGACTATAAGCAAGGTTCTTAGTAACGGGGCATTGTAGACATTGTAGGTACACTACCCAGGGTTTGTGATACATTTATGAACATCTTATATCACCATGGTGGTGGTTTAGAATTGGGTCATGGCAGACAATATTACAAGAATAGGTTAGATTTAGGAAAAAATACACATATATGTGCTTTTCCCAGCTCAGCTTCCCAATAAGCAAACTCATGACCCACTTCTTTCTCAATATACAAACAGGCAGTGGAGTCATTCGTCATCCATTCATTCCATTCAACAGATATTTATTAAGTCTACCCTAAATTCAATCCTCTAGGCTAAGAGCCATGCAAATAGTGTTAAGCAAGATCAACACAGCCTCTGCTACTATAGAGCTACAATTTAGTGGAGAAAACTGACATTAAAGAAATAAATATTTAGATAATAAGTAATGGTACTGTGATAAATGCTTTAAAGGAGAATCAGAAGACTTAAAAGAGGACAAGAAGCAATGTCAACTTATGACTCTAAGGATGAGAAGGACTCATCCCGGTAGTCAAGGTAGAGGAAAGAGAATTTGCAAAGGCTCTGAGACTAGGAGAATGTATATGGAGGAAATTTAAAAACACCTGTACTGAATTCTCCATCACGAGGACGATCTGAGACATGTCTAAGAAAAAGATGAACCTGCAGAGGAAAGCAGAAACCAGATCAATTGGGTCTCTGGATTGTTTCATTGGAATATATTATTTCATTTGTATTTTTAAAATTTTTATAATTTTTGACAGATAAACATTGTGTATGTTTATGATATGCAACATATTTTGAAATATGCACATATTGTGGAATATCTAAGGAAAGCTAATTAATATATATATTACCTCACATGATATTTTTTGTGTTCAGAACACTCAAAACCTACTCTTTTAGCAATTGTCAAGTATACAATATATTGCTATTAATTATAGTTACCATATGGTATAATATATATCTTACCCTTATTACTCCCATCTGAAATTTTATATCCTTTGATCAACATTTCTGCAGTCATTTCCCCCTACCCCAATCCCTGGTAACCACTATTCTACTCTTTACTTCTAAGAGTTCAAATGTTTTGATTGCACATATAAGATAACGCCATATTGGTCTTTCTGTGCCTGGCCAATTTCATTTAACATAATATCCTCTGGGTTTATCAATGCTGTCAAAAGTGATAGTATTTTCCTCTTTCTAAGACTGAGTATCATTCTATTGTTTATAAGTATCACAATTTCTTTATTCATTGATGACCACTTGGACTGATTCCATATCTTAACTATTGCAAGGCTGCAATGAACATTGTGAGCTCAGGTATCTCTTTGACATACTGATTTCATTTCCTTTGGGAAAATGGGATTGCAGGATCATAAGGTAGCTCGAATTTCAATTCTAAAAGAAACTTCCATATGGTTTTCCCTAATGATCATACCAACTTATACTCCCACCAATAATGTACAAGGGTTCCCTTTTCTTAACATTCTTGCCAAAACTTATCTTTCCTCTTTTTGATAAAACATATTCTTCTTAGTAAATTATCTCAAGAATGGAAGAAGAAGTATCCAATGTACTCAGTACTATTATGAAACCAATTTATAATCACTCACACTTTCATATGAAAGATAAATCACAACTATAGCCCAGGATAAAAGAGGGAAGAAGAGGGGGCTGGGAGGGGAGGGAGGAGGTTTGATAGAGGGACGGTAAATGGGGGCACCACACCTATGGTGCGTACAGCAAGGGTACATGTCAAATCTATTAAGTATAGAGTATAAATATCTTAATGCAATAATTAAGTAAATGAGGTGAAAGCTCATTAACTAGTATGATATAAGCATTCCAAATTGTATGTAAAATAAGCACATTGTACCCCATAAAAACATTATTGTATACATGATCTATGTGTATATGACTTAAAAAATTTTTTTAAGCCATTTTAAGAGGAGTGAGAATATCTCATTAGATTTTAATTTGCATGTCCCAAGTGATTAGAGATGTTAAGTGTTTTCTTGTATACCTGTTCACCATTTGGTGGATGTCTATTCAATTTTGCCCAGTTTTTAATTGGATCATTTGTTTTCTTGCTATTGAGTTTGTAAAAAGAAGCCTTGAGTTGGTGAGAGCAAGATGGCGGCTGAGTAACAGTTTCCGTGCACCTGGGCACCGTGAGTCTGGGAATATAAGACTCCAGGCATCTCTGGCTGGCGGGATCTGCCTATGATCATCCCATTGAGGATACAGGGAGTAAGCGAGAGACATCTGGACCCTAAGAAGAGGACAAAAACAGTGGAAAACTGGCAAGTGGTCGCATGTGTTCCATCGACCTAATCCCGCCAGCAGTTGTAAGTACAGCAGCAGCGAGACTGCAAACCGGAAAGACCTTACCTGTGAACCGTTTTGGTGTTTTTGGACTTGGCACTCAGTGCCTTGGGGAGAGCTTGAGCAGGAATGTGGAGAACTTTGGGCGTTGTCTAGGGCCCCAGACTGAGCTGCTGAGCCGGACAGAGCTAATACTGTTTGGCTGAGGGCCGCAGGGAGCCATTGTGAGAGAACTGCCTCAGCAAGCTCTACCCTCAGGGTTGCAGAGCAAGGATCTGCCGGAACCTGGTAACCTAATGACTAAGCAGCCTAAAGGTGGGGACTGAGCCACTTTACAGCCTTAACCCTCAGGGGCAGAGTGAGACCGATTTTGGCACACTGGGTAAGTGGATAGCCACTTCAGCAGTGATCCCAGTGACAAGCACGTTCCTGGGAAAGCTTCTGCTTAGACAAGTTTAGAAGTTTAAAGTGCCTTTTAAGAGGGTTGAAGAGAGATTTAGGGTGTCCACCCTGTGGAATTTGAGAAATCAGTGGAGGCCTCCAGTCGTATCAGCATTATGATTAACATCTCATACCCCAGAAGACCACCTGTTGCCCAGACAATATTCAACAAGATATATATACTGTTTTGGTTTTGGTTGTTTTTTGTTGTTATTGTTGTTTGTTTGTTGTTTATTTTGTTGTTGTTGTTGTATTGTTTTTTAATTTCAACCTTTTCTGTACAGATTTTTTTTCTTTTTTTTTTCTTTCTTTTCTTTCTCCATTTTTCAGCAATTTCCCATTGCTGCCTTTTTCAATAATTAGAACTTCATTTTTGCTAGGGTTTCTACCTCTATTATTTGGTTTTTCACCCAGTTTTATCCTGTAAAGTTTTCTGTTTGCTTGTTTTGGTTTGATTTATAGCATTTTTGTCTTTTCTTTCTACTTGGTGGAGGTGGGGTACTGGGTCTGCTCAGGTTAGCAAAGAGCTGCTGACCTCAAGGGAACCACCCAACCAGGCACCCCCAGAGGTTTTTTTTTTTTTAAGATTGTGTCAGAGTACCCTACTGTACACCTATATTGCTCTGTCTCCCTCTTTCTGTGCCTCTTTTTGTGAATATTCCCCTTTACCTACCCCCTCTCCTTTCTCTATTTTCTTTTTGTTCTTTCTTTCTTTTCTTTCTTCTATCCCTTCTGGCTCTTCAACCTTCTCATCCTTCTGGTCTTGCACCAAAAGGACTCATTGAAACCTTAGTCCACAGGCACGGGAACTTAAACAGCAAGAGGAAGCGAAAGGAAAATTACAGCAAGGAAACAGATAAAAGAAATCACTCATGAGGAAGAATCAGCAGAAAACTCCTGACAACAAGAAGAACCAGTCCAGAGCAACCCCTCCAAAGAACCATGAGGTAGCTACTGCAGAGGATTCTACCTATAAAGAAATGTTAGGAATGACAGAAAGGGAATTTAGAATACACATGATGAAAACAATGAAGGAAATGATGGAAACAATGAAGGAAACTGCTAATAAAGTGGAAAATAACCAAAAGGAAATCCAAAAACAGAATCAAATAAGAGATGAATGATATGAAGAATACAGAAAGGATATAGCGGAGCTGAAGGAACTGAAGCAGTCAATTAGGGAACTTAAAGATGCAATGGAAAGTATCGGCAACAGGTTAAAACATGCAGAAGAAAGAATTTCAGAGGTAGAAGACAAAGTTCTTGAGATAACTCAGATAGGTAAAGAGGCAGAAAAGAAGAGAGAGAAAGCAGAACATTCACTGTCAGAATTATGGGACTTTATGAAACATTCCAACATACAAGTTATAGGAATCCCAGAAGGGGAAGAAGAATGCCCCAGAAGAATAGAAGTCATACTAGAGAATATTATAAATGAAAATTTCCTAAATATCACCAAAGATTCTGACACACTGCTTTCAGAGGGATATTGGACCCCAGGTCGCCTCAACTCTAACTGAGCTTCTCCAAGACACATTGTGATGAACCTGTCCAAAGTCAAGACCAAAGAAAACATTCTGCAAGCTGCCAGGAGTAAGCACCAGTTGACCTACAGGGGCAAATTCATCAGAGTGACTGCAGACTTCTCTAATGAAACTTTCCAAGCAAGAAGACAATGGTCATCTACTTAATTTAATTAATCTAATTTAATCTACTTAAACAGAACAATTTCAAGCCCAGAATTCTGTACCCTGCTAAGTTAAAACTGATGGAGAAATCAAATCATTTACAGATATACAAACATTGAATAAATTTGCCACAACAAATTTAGCAAGATCAGCTCTACAGAACATACTTCAACCTGTTCTACACACTGACCATTACAATGGATCAGCAGCAAAGTAAAAACTCAGAAATTAAAGGACAGAACCTAACCTCCACACTGATGCAAAAGATAAAACTAAGCAATGGACTCTCACAAAATAAGATGAATAGAATACTACAACACTTATCAATTATCTCAATGTTAATGGCTTGAATTCCCAACTGAAAAGACATAGATTGGCCGACTAGATTAAAAAACACAAGCCAGACAAAAAGATGGCTGAAGCCAGCTTTCCACAGAGGCTCCCGTCCAGAAGGAGAGTTAAAGGACAGAAATTTAGCAAGTAACCTGGTGGATTTGAGAAGCACCAAGAGAGAAGGTTGAAGAATGCACATCAACCCCACTGAGGCGAGCTGCGACCACAAGGATACAAACAAAAGGTACAAAATCCATCACCAAGCAGATGGGAGTCCCCTCCCCCATGAGAATGGCTCCGAGTGCCCCACAAACAAACAAGCAGAGTTCAAAGGTCCTCCCACTACACTCCATGGGAGAGACCCTCTAAAAACTGGGCCTACCTCCGCTACTAGGGTGCCACGGCATTCTCCTGCCAGGCATAAAACTCTATAAAACTGTAGATATTCTCTACCTGCTACTCTGAGCTCCCAGCACTCCCCTCCACTCTCACTCTGAGGTCTGGAGGCCTGTCCCCCAGGAGGGACAGATTCCTGGGTGATTTCTTGAGGGGTATGGACAGGGCCTAAACTGCAGCTGGTCAGTGCTGACTCTGGGGCACAGGAGTGAGGAGAGGATGGTCGACTGAGAGAGAACCAAACAGGAGCGGTGGTGCCCTGAGCAGCAGAGAATCAGCCATCTTTTAGCAACAATAGGGCTCACTCTGGATATTCTGAAGCCAAATCCCCTGTCTCCCTTGGCAACCAGAGGAGGCAAGGCATCTACTCAGGTGGCAACCACCATGGAACAGATCTGGAATGGAAACACAGGCCCTGTGAGGAAAGGGTTTTCCTGAGGTGGTACCAGCCTGGGTGGAGCACGGGGACTAGAAATGCATGCACAGAGCTGGGAATTTCTCAGGGTGGGGCTGATGCAGAGTACAGCTTTACTGAGCCTAGACACACCTGGCCTTCAGGGGATCATCAGCCTATAGACAAAGGATGACAGGAGGCTAGAATTGACAGGTAACTGAATACAAACCTGCAGGAGCAAAGACAGGGCCTGAGGCACAGGCTCTGGGAACTCAAAACAGCATTTCTTCTGCAGGGGAATTTAGCAGGGACAGAAACAATTCCCGCAAATTTGTTCTGTTCTGTTCTGTCAGTAACATCAATCAGGGGTGGGGCCAGAAATGAGTGAACACCCCCAAGCCTCCATCAAGCACCCGAGGTTGTCAGGCCTCACCTCCGCCTGCCAGATAGAGGCAGAGCACAGCAGCCTCACTGAGCAGAAATAGATTTCCTTGAGATTCAGGCAGGTGCAAACCCCTGGACTATCTATTCCTACAGACAACTGGGTCAAAGCCCTGCAGGACTATCAGTGACTGGGTGTGACAGAGGTGCAAGGTGGGGAAGGAGGCATCAACCTTCCCAGACTGATCTATTTGCTGGGTGGGTACTCCTGACTCCACAGAGCACTGGAGCAAGCCATATCAGAGTAGTCACTAGACCTCTGCAATCCAGTTGCGAGAGAACTTTTAAACTCTTCCACCAGATACAGGTGCTGAATGAGACAATTGATTCGGACCTTTTGAACTGAGACAATTGCCCAAGGACTATGCAGGTGGTGCCCTGGGTGTGTGGTTGTAAGAAGGTTTGATTTTTCCTTTTCCAATTGTTGCCTGTGGGAGGTGGGGTGACTTAATTGCTGTTATTTCTCCACAGCTGAGACTCCAACCCAGAGTAAGTGTTTCACTAGGGTTGAACAGAGACCAGCTGAAAAAAAGACAGAAACACTTAGGCCCACCACACCAAAAAGGTCCCCAGTTTCTCAGGCCATAGCACTGTATGGGTCTTCAACAAAACTCCTGGGGAAAAATCAAATGGTGTAAAACAATCATGGGGCGGAACCAGTGGAAAAACTCTGGTAACATGAATAACCAGAATAGATCAACACCCCCACGGAAAGATATACCAAATGTAACAGAAGATCCCATTCATAAACAGCTGGCTGAGATGTCAGAAATCGAATTCAGAATTTAGATTGCAAACGAGATTAATAAAATGGAGGAAAATTTGGAATTAGAAACTTGAGCAGCAATTCAAAAGTCGGAATTAGAAATTCGAGGAGAAATTCAAAATTTGTCTCAAGAATTTAATGAATTTAAAGACAAAATCACCAAGATTTTGATGCACTGAGGCAGAATTTGAAGCTCTCAAAGATCTGAAAAATACAGTAGAATCCCTCAGTAACAGAGTTGAGCAAGCAGAAGAAAGGATTTCTGACATTGAAGACAAATCCTTTGAACGATTCCAAACTCTCAAAGAGGAAGAGAAATGGAGAGCAAAAATGGATCATTCTCTCAGACAGCTCTGAGATAACTCAAAGAAGGCTAATATCTGCCTCATTGGAATCCCTGAAAGGGATGAATTGGCCTCATAAGGCACAGAGGCCTTATTCAATGAAATTATGAAAGAGAAGTTTCCAGACATGCTGAGAGATTCTGAAATTCAGATAGCAGACAGTTTCAGAACCCCAGCATGACTCAATCCCAATAAGACATCCACCAGGCATATCATAATTAACTTCACTAAAGTTAATATGAAGGAGAAAATTCTCAAAGCAGCCAGACGTACGAAATCCATTAACTACAAAGGGAAGAATATTAGAATCACTGCAGATCTCTCTGCTAAAACTTTTCAAGCCAGAAGAGGGTGGTCATTGACTTTTAATCTCCTAAAGCAAAATAACTTTCAACCCTGGATCCTGTATCCAGCTAAACAGAGTTTCATTTATGATGGAGAAATTAAATACTTTAATGACATTCACAGGTTGAAGTAATTTGCCATAACCAAACCAGCTCTTCAGGATATTCTCAGACCTATCCTCCATAATCACCAGCCCAATCCTCTACCACAAAAGTAAACTCACTCAGAAACTTTTGATCAAACTCCAACTTCCACAGTGGTGAAAGGATTAAAAATGTACACTGGACTTTCAAAAATCTGAGTACCCCAAATTTTCCCAGACTTATCAATATTCTCCGTTAATGTAAACGGCTTAAACTGTCCTCTAAAGAAGCACAGGTTAGCTGACTAGATACAAAAACTCAGGCCAGATATTTGTTGCATACTTCAGTCACATCTTACCTTAAAAGACAAATATAGACTCTGGGAGAAAGGATGGTCATCCATATTTCAGGCAAATGGTAATCAGAAAAAAGCAGGTGTTGCAATTTTATTTGCAGATACAATAGGCTTTAAACCAACAAAAGTAAGGAAGGATAAGAATGGTCACTTCATATTTGTTAAGGGTAAAACTCAATATGATGAGATTTCAATTATTAATATCTATGCACCCAACTAGAATGCTCCTCAATTTATAAGAGGAACTCTAACAGACATGAGACTTGATTTCCTCCAGCTCCACAATAGTCGGAGATTTCAACACTCCTTTGGCAGTGTTAGATGGATCATCCAATAAGAAGCTGAGCAAAGAAGTTTTAGATTTAAACCGAACCATCCAACATTTGGATTTAACAGACATCTACAGAACATTTTATCACAACAAAACTGAATACACATACTTCTCCTCAGCCCACGGAACATACTCCAAAATTGATCACATCTTAGGTCGCAAGTCTAACCTCAGTAAATTAAAAGGAATAGAAATTATTCCTTGCATCTTCTCAAAACACCATGGAATAAAAGTAGAGCACGGTAACAACAGGAATCTGCATACTCATACAAAAACATGGAAGTTAAATAACTTTATGCTGAATGATAGCTGGGTCAGAGATGAGATTAAGAAGGAAATTGCCAAATTTTTGGAACAAAACGACAATGAACACATGAATTATCAAAACCTCTGGGATATCGCAAAGGCAGTCCTAAGAGGGAAATTTATAGCACTGCAAGCATTCCTCAAGAGAACAGAAAGAGAGGAAGTTAACAACTTAATGGGACATCTCAAGCAACTGGAAAAGGAAGAACATTCCAACCACAAACTCAGTAGAAGAAAAGAAATAACCAAAATTAGAGCAGAATTAAATGAAATTGAAAACAAAAGAACTATACAACAGATCAATAAATCAAAATTTGGTTTTTTGAAAAGGTCAATAAAATAGATAAATCTTTGGCTAACCTAACCAGGAAAAAAGAGTAAAATCTCTAAGCTCATCAATCAGAAATGAGAAAGACAGAAGAACAACAGACTCCTCAGAAATTAAAAAAATGTTTAATGAATATTACAAGAAACTTTATTCTCAGAAATGTGAAAATCTGAAAAAAATTGACCAAATTTTGGAAGCACGTCACCTTCCAAGACTTAGCCAGAATCAAGTGGAAATGTTGAACACGCCCATATCAAGCTATGAAATAGCATCAACCATACAAAACTTCCCTAAAAAGAAAAGCCTGAGACCAGATGGCTTCACGTCAGAATTCTACCAAACCTTTAAAGAGGAATTAGTACCTATATTACTCAACCTGTTCCAAAATGTAGAAAAACACGGAAAACTACCCAACACATTCTATGAAGCAAACATCACCCTGATCCCCAAACCAGGAAAAGACCCAACAAGAAAAGAAAATTATAGACCAATATCACTAATGAATATAGATGCAAAAATATTCAACAAGATCCTAACAAACAGAATCCAGCAACACATCAAACAAAATATAATCATGACCAAGTCAGTTTTATTCCAGGGTCTCAAGGCTGGTTCAATATATGTAAATCTATAAGTATAATTCAGCACATAAACAAATTAAAAAAAAAAAAAGACCATATGATTCTCTCAATTGATGCAGAAAAAGCTTTTGATAATATCCAGCATCCCTTTATGATCAGAACACTTAAGAAAACTGGTATAGAAGGGACATTTCTTGAACTAATAGAGGACATATACAGCAAACCCACAGCCAATATCGTATTGACTGGAGTTAAATTGAAATCATTTCCACTCAGATCAGGCTGCCCATTGTCTCCACTGCTCTTTAACATTGTAATGGATGTTTTAGTCACCACAATTAGGGAAGAAAAGGTGATCAAGGGTATCCATATAGGGTCGGAAGAGATCAAACTCTCGCTCTTCACAGATGATATGATTGTATATCTGGAAAACACCAAGGATTCTACTACAAAACTCTTAGAAATGATCAAGGAATACAGCAGCATCTCAGGTTACAAAATCAACATTCATAAATCGGTAGCTTTTATATATACCAACAATAATCAAAGTGAAAATACAGTTAAGGACTCTATCCCATTCACAGTAGTGCCAAAGAAGATGAAATATTTGGGAGTTTATCTAACAAAGGACGTGAAAAATCTCTATAAAGAGAACTATGAAACTCTAAGAAAAGAAATTGCTGAAAACGTTAACAAATGAAAAAACATGTCATGCTGATGGCTGGGAAGAATCAACATTGTTAAAATGGCTATACTACCAAAAGCAATATACAATTTTAATGCAATCCCTATTAAAGCTCCACTGTCATACTTTAAAGATCTTGAAAAAATAATACTTTGTTTTATATGGAATCAGAAAAAAACTTAAATAGCTAAGACATTAATCAGAAATAAAAACAAAGTAGAAGAAATTATGCTACCACACCTCAGACGATACTATAAATCGATAGTGATCAAAACAGTACGGTATTCGCACAAAAACAGAGAAGTAGATGTCTGGAACAGGATAGAGAACCAAGAGATGAATCCAGCTACTTACCATTATTTGATCTTTGACAAGCCAATTAAAAAACATTCAGTGGAGAAAAGAGTCCCTATTTAACAAATGGTGCTGGGTGAACTGGCTGGCAACCTGTAGAAGACTGAAACTGTACCCACACCTTTCACCATTAAGTAAGATAGACTCTCACTGGACTAAAGATTTAAACTTAAGACATGAAACTATAAAAATACTAGAAGAGAGTGCAGGGAAATCTCTTGAAGAAATCGGTCTGGGCGAGTATTTATGAGGAGGACCCTCCAGACAATTGAAGCAGCTTCAAAAATACACTACTGGGACCTGATCAAACTAAAAAGCTTCTGCACAGCCAAGAACACAGTTAGTAAAGCAAGCAAACATCCCTCAGAATGGGAGAAGATATTTGCAGGTTATGTCTCCAACAAAGGTTTAATAACCTGAATCCACAGAGAACTCAAACGTATAAGCAAGAAACGAACAAGTGATCCCATTGTAGGCTGGGCAAGGGACTTGAAGAGAAACGTCTCTGAAGAAGACAGGTGCATGGCCTACAGACATATGAAAAAATCCTCATCATCTTTAATCATCAGAGAAATGCAAATCAAAACTACTTTGAGATATCATCTAACTCCAGTAAGATTAGCCCATATCACAAAATCCCAAGACCAGAGATGTTGGCGTGGATGTGGAGAAAAGGGAACACTTCCACACTGCTGATGGGAATGCAAATTAATACATTTCTTTTGGAAAGATGTTTGGAGAACCCTTAGAGATCTAAAAATAGATCTGCCATTCAATTCTATAATTCCTCTACTAGGCATATATCCAGAAGACCAAAAATCACATCATAACACAGATATTTGTACTAGAATGTTTATTGCAGCCAATTCATAATTGGTAAGTCATGGAAAAAGCCCAAGTGCCCATTGATCCATGAATGGATTAATAAATTGTGGTGTACACCATGGAATATTATTTAGCCTTAAAGAAAGATGGAGACTTTACCTCTTTCATGTTTACATGGATAGAGCTGGAACATATTCTTCTTAATAAAGTATCTCAAGAATGGAGGGAAAAGTATCCAATGTACTCAGCCCTACTATGAAACTAATTTATGGCTTTCACATGAAAGCTATAACCCAGTTATAACCCAAGAATAGGGGAAGAGGGAAAGGGAGGTTAGGGAGGGTGGAGGTGGGCAGAGGGAGGGTGATTGGTGGGATTACACCTGCGGTGCATTTTACAAGGGTATATGTGAAACTTAGTAAGTGTAGAATGTAATTGTCTTAACTAAGAAAATGCCAGGAAGGCTATGTTAACCAGTGTGATGAAAATGTGTCAAATGGTCTATAAAACCAGTGTATGGTGCCCCATGATCGCATTAATGTACACAGCTATGATTTAATAAAAAAATAAAATAAAATAAAAAATAATAATAATAAATAAAAAACACAAGCCATCCGTTTGCTGTCTGCAAGAAACACACCTGGCTTCAAAAGACAAATTAAAACTCCACATCAATGGTTGGAAGACAATTTTTCAGGCAAATGGAATTCAGAAAAAAAGAGGAGTTGCAATCTTATTTTCAGATACATGTACATTTAAAGCAACTAAAGTCAAAAAAGACAAAGATGGTCACTTTATATTGGTCAAGGGAAAAATACAACAAGAAGACGTTTCAATTCTAAATATTTATGCACTTAATTTAAATGTTCCCACATTCTTGAAACAGACTGAGCAATATGATATCCGATAATACCATAATAACAGGGGACTTTAACACTTCTCTTACAGAGCTGGACAGATCCTCTAAACAGAAATTAAACAAAGATATAAGAGATTTAAATGAGACCCTAGAACAACTGTGCTTGATAGACGCATATAGAACACTCCATCCCAAAGATAAAGAATATACATTCTTCTCATTATCCCATGGAACATTCTACAAAATTGATCATATCCTGGGACACAAAACAAATACCAACAGAATCAAAAGAATTGAAATTTTACCTGTATCTTCTCAGACCATAAGGCACTAAAGGTGGAACTCAACTCTAACAAAAATGTTTGACACCACACAAAGACATGGAAATTAAACAACTTTCTGTTGAATAACAGATGGGTGCAGGAAGAAATAAAACAGAAAATCATTAACTTCCTTGAGCATATCAACAATGAAGATACAAGCTACCAAATCCTGTGGGACACTACAAAAGCTGTTTTGAGAGGAAAATTTATCACTTTAGATGCCTACATTCGAAAAACAGAAAGAGAGCACATCAACAAACTCACAAGCCACCTTATGTAATTGGAAAAAGAAGAACAATCTAAGCCTAAACTCAGTAGAAGAAAAGAAATATCCAAAATCAAATCAGAGATCAATGAAATTGAAAACAAAAGAATCATTCAGAAAATTAATGAAACAAGAAGTTGGTTTTTTGAAAAAATAAATAAAATAGATAAACGATTGGCCAGACTAACTAGAAATAGAAAAGTAAAATCTCTAGTAAACTCAATCAGAAATGATAAAGGGGAAATAACAACTGAGATCAAGAGATCATCTCTGAATACTACCAGAAACTCTATGCCCAGAAATTTGACAATGTGAAGGAAATGGATCCATATTTGGAATCACACCCTCTCCCTAGACTTAGCCAGGAAGAAATAGAGCTCCTGAACAGACCAATTTCAAGCACTGAGATTAAAGAAACAATAAAAAAAATGCTCATCATCTTTAATCATCAGAGAAATGCAAATCAAAACTACTTTGAGATACCATCTAACTCCAGTGAGACTAGCCTATATCACAAAATCCCAAGACCAGAGATGTTGGCGCAGATGTGGAGAAAAGGGAACACTTTTGCACTGCTGGTGGGAATGCACATTAATACATTCCTTTTGGAAAGAGATATGGAGAACACTCAGAGATCTAAAAATAGATCTGCCATTCAATCCTGTAATCCCTCTACTGGGCATATACCCAGAAGACCAAAAAGCACATCATAACAAAGATATTTGTACCAGAATGTTTATTGCAGCTCAATTCATAATTGCTAAGTCATGGAAGAAGCCCAAGTGCCCATCGATCCATGAATGGATTAATAAATTGTGGTACATGTACACCATGGAATATTATGCAGCCTTAAAGAAAGATGGAGACTTTACCTCTTTCATGTTTACATGGATGGAGCTGGAACATATTCTTCTTAGTAAAGTATCTCAAGAATGGAAGAAAAAGTACCCAATGTACTCAGACCTACTATGAAACTAATTTAGGGTTTGCACATGAAAGCTATAACCCAGTTACAACCTAAGAATAGGGGGAAGGGGGAAAGGGAGGGGAGGGAGGGAGGAGGTGGGTAGAGGGAAGGGGATTGGTGGGATTACACCAGCGGTGCATCTTACAAGGGTATATGTGAAACTTGGTAAACGGTCGGTAAAGCTAGTGAATGATGCCCCATGATCATATCAATGTACACAGCTATGATTTAATTTAAATAAATAAATAAATAAAAATCTTCCAACCAAAAAATGCCCTGGTCCAGATGGCTTCCCACCAGAATGCTATCAAACTTTCAAGGAAGAGCTTATTCCTGTACTGCAGAAATTATTTCAAAAAATTGAGGAGGCAGGAATCTTCCCCAACACATTCTATGAAGCAAACATCACCCTGATATCAAAACCAGGAAAAGATCCAACCAAAAAGGAGAATTTCATGCCAGTTTAACTCATGAATATAGATGCAAAAATTTTCAACAAAATCCTACCCAATAGATTACAGCTTATAATCAAAAAAAGTCATACATCATGATCAAATAGGTTTCATCCTAGGGATGCAAGGCTGGTTTAACATATGCAAGTCCATAAACATTATCCACTGTATTAGCAGAGGCAAAAATAAAGATCATATGATCCTCTCAAAAGATGCAGAAAAAGCACTCGATAAAATCCAGCATCCTTTTCTAATTAGAACACTAAAGAGTATAGGCATAGGTGGCACATTTCTAAAACTGATTGAAGCTATCTGTGACGAACCTACAGCTAATATTTTACTGAATGGAGTAAAACTGAAAGCTTTTCCCCTTAGAACTGGAACCAGACAAGGTTGTCCTCTGTCACCTTCCAACATAGTGCTGGAAGTTCTAGCCAATACAATTAGGCAAGACAAGGAAATAAAGGGAATCCAAATGGGAGCAGAGGAGGTCAAACTCTCCCTCTTTGTTGACGACATGATCTTATACTTAGAGAATCCCAAAGACTCAACCAGAAGACTCCTAGAAGTCATCAAAAAATACAGTAATGGTTCAGGATATAAAATCAATGTCCACAAGTCAGTAGCCTTTGTATGCTCCAATAACAGTCAAGATGAGAAGCCTGTGTCCTAATTAAGGACACAACTCCCTTCACCATAGTTTCAAAGAAAATGAAATACCTCAAAATATACCTAACCAAGGAGGTGAAGGACCTCTATAAAGAAAATTATGAAATCCTCAGAAAGGAAATAGCAGGGGATATGAACAAATAGAAGAACATACCATGCTCATGGATTGGAGGAATCAACATTGTTAAAATGTCTATACTTCCCAAAGCAATCTACCTATTCAATGCCATTCCTATTAAAATACCAACATCGTACTTTCAAGATTTGGAAAAAATGATTCTGCGTTTTGTATGGAACCAGAAAAAAACCTGCACAGCTAAGGCAGTTCTTAGTAATAAAAATAAAGCTGGGGGCATCACCATACCAGATTTTAGGCTATACTACAAAGCCATAGTGGTCAAGACAGCATGGTACTGGCACAAAAATAGAGACATAGACACTTGGAATCGAATAGAAAACCAGGAAATGAAACTAACATCTTACAACCACCTAAACTTTGATAAACCAAACAAGAACATACCTTGGGGGAAAGACTCTCTATTCAATAAATGGTGTTGGGAGAACTGGATATCCGCATGTAAAAGACTGAAACTGGACCCACACCTTTCCCCACTCACAAAAATTGATTCAAGAAAGATAAAGGACTTAAATTTAAGGCATGAAACAATAAAAATCCTCAAAGAAAGCATAGGAAAAACACTGGAAGATATTGGCCTGGGGAAAGACTTCATGAAGAAGACTGCCATGGCAATCGCAACAACGTCAAAAATAAACAAATGGGACTTAATTAAACTGAAAAGCTTCTGTATAGCTAAGGAGACAACAACCAAAGCAAATAGACAACCTACACAATGGGAAAGGATATTTGCATATTTTCAATCAGACAAAAGCTTGATAACTAGGATCTATAGAGAACTCAAATTAATCCACATGAAAAAAGCCAAAAATCCCATAAATCAATGAGCAAGAGACACGAATAGAACCTTCTCTAAAGAGGACAGATGAATGGCTAATAAAACATGACAAAATGTTCATCATCACTGTCTATGAGAGAAATGCAAATCAAAACCACCCTGAGATACCATCTAACCCCAGTGAGAATGGCCCACATCACAAAATCTCAAAACTGCAGATGCTGGCATGGATGTAGAGAGAAGGGAACACTTTTACACTGCTGGTGGGACTGCAAACTAGTACAACCTTTCTGGAAGGAAGTATGGAGAAACCTCGAAGCACTCAAGCTAGACCTCCCGTTTGATCCTGCAATCCCATTACTGGGCATCTACCCAGAAGGAAAAAAATCCTTTTATCATAAGGACACTTGTACTAGACTGTTTATTGCAGCTCAATTTACAATCGCCAAAATGTGGAAACAGCCTAAATGCCCACCAACCCAGGAATGGATTAACAAGCTGTGGTATATGTATACCATGGAATACTATTCAGCTATTAAAAAAAGATAGAGACTTTACAACCTTCGTATTAACCTGGATGGAAGTGGAAAACATTATTCCTAGTAAAGCATCACAAGAATGGAGAAGCATGAATCCTATGTACTCAATTTTGATATGAGGACAATTAATGACAATTAACGTCATGGTGGGGGTGGGGGAAGGGGAGACCAGAGAGAGAAAGAAGGAGGAAGGGGTGGGGAAAAGAAGAGCAGAGAGAGGGAAGGAGGGGGGCAGGTGGGGCCTTGGTGTGTGTCATTCCTTCTGGGGGCAAGACACGATTGCAAGAGGGACTTTACCTAAAAAATGCAATCAGTGTAACCTGGCTTATTGTACCCTCAATGAATCCCCAACAATAATAAATAAATAAATAAATAAATAAATAAATAAATAAATAAAAATAAGCCTTGAGTTTATACTATGAGCAATGGCAAGCCATCAAAGCATTTGAATCTCTGGCATTGAAGAAGGGAATTGAAAGATTTTTGTTTAGATGTGCTGGCAAAATGTCCTAGGGAACCTGAGAAGACTCCTCACTCATCACAGTAGCCCATCTGCACATACACAGATGGAGAAACTGAGGACACAGCAAAGCACTCATTTTGATTGCCTTTCACTCTCCCAATAAGAAAGGGGTTTTGCAACAGAAATGGAGCCTGCAGAAGGAAAAGGGAGCCCTGATGTGCATGGTAAAGACCTATATCTTACAGGTCTTGGGATCATACATTTGTACATATAACTCCTGCTCCATCACTGGCTGAATGTGATCTTAGGGAAACATCAGTTTTATTGAGCCCTCTTTTCCTTCTCGGCATAATAGGGATGATATATCTATCAGTTAGGAAGCTTTGAGCTGTAGGTCACATACACATACAAAAAGAATTTTACCTGAATTAATACAGAAATGGTATTATCTCACATAGCAGAGAGTTCTCAGATTTGGCAAGTAGGGTTGGTAAATTAACAACTTCACATCATCATGCCCGCAAGTTTCCTCCCCCCCCATCTCTGTCACCTTTGGTGCTTGTCATACTCCACTCCTTGTCATAAGAGGGCTGAAGCAGTTCCAGGCATCAAGCATGGACATGACAAGGACTGTCCACTGGACAATGACCAGTGGAGGAAAAGGATGTGTTTACTTTCCAGTGTGTCTCTAAGTCAACAAAGAAGAAATCCTTTCCCAGAGTCCCTGTGCAGCCTGCTCTTCAGGTCTTACTGGCTAGACTTGTGCCATATGACCTTGCTTTGGTCGGGCACGGCAGAGGCTGGTTGCATAATTATGACTGGCTTAGTTTCATCATGATCCACCCTGAAAGTTGGGGCTTGGGCCCTCTTCACCTGCATCATAAGACCACAAGAAGCAAGTGGATGTTTCAACTAAAATTATTAAAAATGAAGAGGGAGGGATGACTTGTTGAGTGGGCAACTAGCAAGGTCTAATATCTTAGTGTCTGTCTTTCAGAGTTGTAGCTGATATTTGTGATAATGTCTGTGGTAAATAGTAGCTATTGTTATTATTTCCAGCAAGTTCTTTGCAAGATCTTTAAATCTATCTGTATAATTACAAATCCATCTTGCAAGTCATTAAAATAAATCCTCAAGGATGTCTATTGACTAGACTAATTGGTGGTGCTGTTTGTAATTAAACACGATGGAACAGAACTAATTATTTTCAAATTTGTGGAGTTAAGTCTTTGCCCAAATCCAGGCTGTAATCTTCTACTTCCTCCAGTTTAGTCACAATTACTTACTAACCTTTGTATATAGTATAGCTGTTAAACAACAGGTGAGAATCAGAGGTAGAAAATTCTAATTGCAAATCTTGCTCCCAACATTTCCAATGTTAGTTACATTTTTAATTTTTTTCATATATAACAAAAGGATATTGTAATATTTGAGGATTAAGATAAATAACACAGGTAAAAATTACAGAGCATAGTGCGTGCTCAGTAAATACCTCCTTTGGTTATCAACTAGCTTGTAGAGGAAGCAAGAAGATGAAATGAGGTAATGAGTCTGTAGCAATGGCACACAGTATACAGTTGATAAACAGCATCCATTGTGTTTGCCATAAGCCAGAACAGTAGCTGCCTTTACTAGTGCCGTGGAGTTTTTTTTTACATGTTGACTGGTGGAACCATGCCACTCCAATCATGCTACAGGTATTAATCTTTCAGACAAAAACACATGGTTAGGGTTTCAAATTACTGACTACTCCCTTCAGGGCCTGTCATGTTACACTAAATGGTCCATTGTGGTCATCCACCAAACTAATAATTAAATGCTGGAATTTTGCTAAAATAAGTTACAAGCAGAAGATATTGGTCTTTAGCCTATACCCAGAAATGAGTGTTTTTGCAAACTATATACTTTATCCTTTGAAAAATTTGACTTGTCCTTAATATCCCCTCACTGCCTATGTTTGTAGAATTCCTCAATCCAGTGAGTTTTCACATTTACTGCACAAAGAATACTTTCCTTGCTTTTCACTCCTTTAAAAGTATCTTTCATAGGGGTTTCATTGGATCCCGATGTAATTAATGTCATTCTGACATAAACAGCTTTAAATTACTGAGTAGAGAGAGACTCTGTGGTGGAGAATAACACATTAGTTGTGCCAAGAGAGAAGTAAGAATTTAAGAATGGGCTTTCAAAGTGGGATTAAAGGAAGATGGGGTGGGGCGTTTCTGGAATAACTAAGGTCCATAATGGCTCTCCAGTTTCCAGTCAGGAGAGGCGTTGGTGTAACCATAATTAGAAGCTAACATTTTCATCTGTTCTTCCTCTATTTTAGCATCCTTGGCCTCTCCACTCCATCACTACACAGTGATGTCCTGGGAAGCAGCTGACAATCCTTGTGTTGTGAGCTCATCTCCAGGAGCCTCATCAGAACCTTTACCTAAAAGACTTCATCCAGTGGGATATTCAGGATGACAGCATTAGAACTGCTTGTCAATCTCCTCTAAGAGATTATCAGAACAATCAACAAAGTAGAAAGGCAATTTATGGACTGGGTAAAAATATTTCCAAATCATATATCTTAAAAGGGGTTAATATCTAAAAAGAACTTACACACTTAATAGAAAAAAATCAAAAAAATGGGCAAAGGATCTGAAGAGACATTTTTCCACAGAAGACATACAAACAGCCAGTAGGTGTGTGAGAAAATGCTCAGTATCACTAGTCATCGAGGGAATGCAAATCAAACCCAGTTAGATATCACCTCATGTCTGTCATACGATGAAAAAGAAAAGAAATAGCAAGTATTGGCCAGAGTGTGGAGGAAAGAGAGCCCTTAGATACAATTGGTAAGAATGTAAATTAGTACAATTGTTACGGAAAACACTAGGCAGGTTCCTTAAAAAGTTAAAATTAGAGCTATTATAAGATCTAGGAATGTAGCCGAAAGAAGGGAAATACATATGTCAAAGAGACATCTTCACTCCTCTCTTAATTGCAGCATCCTTCACAATAGCCAAGAGTTGGAATCAACATAAATGTTCACCAGTGGATGAATGGAGAAAGACATTGTGGTACATATGCACAATGGAATATTACTCGGCCATTAAAAAGAATGGAATCCAGTCATTTGCAATAACATGAATGGAATTTAAGAACATTATGTCAAGTGAAATAAGCCGAGCTTATTTCAGAAAGACAAATCTCACGTATTCTCACCCATATGTGGGAGCTAAATATTAAAAGCAATCTCATGGAAATAGAGAGTAGAAAGATGCTAATGCAGGCTGGGAAGGGTAGTGTGGAGGGGGGAATAAAATAAGGGTGGCTAATGAGTACATTACTTAGATAGAATGAACAATATTTGATAGCATAATAAAGTGACCATAATCAACAATAAGTTAGAATATGGTATAAAACAACTAAAAGAGTGGAATCAAAATGATAAATGTCTGAGGTGATGGATACCCCAATTAAATACTTTGATTTGATTAACACACATTGTATGCCTATATTAGAATATCACATGTACCTTGTAAATATATACGACTATCATGTACCCAAAATAATTAAAAATAAAAAGTTGTTTTTAGCCAAGCATGGTGGTATGCATCTATAGTCCCAGCTACTCAGGAGGCTGAGGCAGGAAGTTTGCTTGAGCCCAGGAGTTTGAGGTTGCTGTGAGCAAGGCTGAGGCCATGTCATTCTAGCCGAGGCGACAGGGCCAGATTCTGTCTCAAAAAGAAGAACCTTAAAAAAAATAAATAAAGATAGAACTCAGGTACAATCTAGCAACCCCACTTCTGGTATGTATTCAAAGGAAATGAAATTAGTACCTAAAGAGATCTCTGCAGCCTCATGTTCCCTGAAGCATTATTCACAATAGCCAAGTTACGGAAACAACTTAAGTGTCCCTAGATGGGTGGTTCTCAACCTTCCTAATGCCTCAACTCGTTAATACAGTTCCTGTGGGTTGCAACCCACAGGTTGAGAACCGCTGCCCTAGATGGATGAATGGATAGAGAAATTGTGATATACACATACAATGGAATATTTTTCAGCCATAAAAAGAAGGAAATACTGCTATTTGTGATAACACAGATGAACCTGCAGGACATCCAAGTGAAATAAGGCAGACACAAAAAGACAAACGCTGAATGATTTCACAGATATGTAGAACTTAAAAAGTCAAACTCATACAAACAGAGAGTAGACCAGTGGTTTCCAGAAGCTGGGGAGCGGGGAAAAGGGAATAATGTTAGCCAAAGGGTCCACATTTTCAGTTATAAAGTACACAGGTTTGAAGGATCTAATAATGTGCAACATGAGCGGTGATAGATGTGTTAATGAATTGGATTGTGGTAAACATTATATACTATCTATGTATATCAAATTGTCGTGTTATACACTTTTAATGCATTCGATCTTGGTCAATTATTTTAAAACTGTGAAAATGAAAAGAAAAAGAAAAACACAATCCTGGCCAAGGGCCAACAATAAAGAAGGAAGATTGGTATTGAATTTGTTATTGTAGATCAAATAGTACTCATTCTTTGGTGCTGAATATGTGATTGGGAGTTGTAAGCAATGGGAACAGACAGGGGATCGGCTCTCTTGGCATAGCAGTGCCTGCGGAAATTTCTCTCAAGCAGAAGCTTCATTTTTCCAATTCCTGTATATTCCAGATAGGGAGGAAAGATCAAAACCCTCCCTGCCTCTCATTCCAATTTTTAAATCACTTCTTTTGTTTCTTGACAAACCCTTTGCTTATTTGAGGGTTACTCCATTCAGAGATACTCTCCTTGTTATTATCATTTATCTGGTCATTTCTTATACACTGAAAAAAAAAATACCACCTCATTCACATTCCTCCTCTTCCTCCAATTTCATTCACCATTCTTGCTGATTTCAACACCCCTGTGTTCTCTCTGATACAGCCTCTCTGTTTCCCACCCTCAGCTCTGGAGACCTCTATTGCTATATTTACAACACTTTCCCTCAACTTCCTCCCCCAAATCACAGTCTAGGCTTGTCATTGCCAAGAAGACACCTCCCAACCTTGTCTGTAAGCATCGCGTATTTGGTTATCATGTATCACACTTTCAGCTGCCTTCTCAAGTCCCACACTAATAGTGACTCCTCAATTTCTCCATGTCATCCAAACCACTGATTCTACCTCTGAAGACACACATGTCCTCCTAGTGTGTATTTTCTAATCCCTACCTTCCCATGCCTCCTCCACTGTGTGCCTTCATCCTCCCTCTTTTCCCTCCCTCCTCCATCTTTACCTCTTTATTGGGTCACCTCTGTCAGCATGCACACTTGCTCTGGAATGTTTCCTAGGACTAGCTTTACTCATGGCTCTGGTGTCAGCTCATTGAACTTGGAAAAGTTCTGCTTGACTTTATTTATTTTTTTTTTATTGTTGGGGATTCATCGAGGGTACAATAAGCCAGGTTACACTGATTGCAATTGTTAGGTAAAGTCCCTCTTGCAATCATGTCTTGCCCCCATAAAGTGTGACACACACTAAGGCCCCAACCCCCTCCCTCTGTCCCTCTTTCTGCTTTTCCTCCCCCACCCCATAACCTTAATTGTCATTAATTGTCCTCATATCAAAATTGCTTGACTCTCTTGTTTAGAGAGTCCTCGCTCCCTCCACAGGTTCTGCTGTTCACTTCTGTGACTTTGTTTTACTTTCTGTGTAGTACTTACCACTCTGTAGCATTAGCCTTTACTTACGTATTATTTGTATTTTATGCTCCCTCCCACCCAACAGACTAAATCCCAGGACAGCAGAGATGCTGCTTGTCTAACTCAAAGCTCCATCCTCAGAGTATGGAATGGTGTTGAAACTTCTTGGATCTCAGTAAATATCTGATGATGAAATAAATGAATGGTGTCATTTATTTGAGAACACCATTCTCTTGCACTCTCAGACTGCTGTTGTCCTAATTCTCTGCTCCCTTCAGAGTTGGTATTCCACAAGTACCACCCAAAGATTCTGTTTCCATTTCTTTGCCTTCTTCACCTACACTAGACTGACTTCCATTCAATGGCCACTTTCCCATCATTTTCCTTGTAGACCTGCCCTGAAAGTCAGATTCATGTTGGACAGTGCAGACGTCAATCAGGTATTTCCATGCTATAGAGAGTTACATTGGGCAGCCTGCCCTAGACCCCTCCATGGCATCCCATACTCTAGTGGTTTGATTCCTTCATCATTTGACTTTCCTTCCCTTGCTCCTTTCAAGAGTTCTTGTCTTCTAATCTATTTTTAAATATTAGAACAATCACAGCTAAGTCATAGTCTATCTGCTGTACCTTTCTAGATCCTCATTAGGTAAACTTATCCATTCCTATTACAATGTCTTCAATAAGCTGTACACTCAGGAATTTTTATCTCTCACTTCCTCTTTTGAGCTCCAAATTCGTATAACACCTGGTCTGCTTGACATCCCAAATCTTACGTGTCCAAGAGTAAACTCTAGATTTTTCTCCCCAAATACCTTTCTCTCCTCAGTCTTCACCGTCTCCATAATGGCACTGCCATATGCCCATGGCTCACACCAGAAAGGGGAAAATTCTCCCAGTTTCTCCCTGGACACCAGGCCAGACCATGAAAGCTTGGATCTTCCTTCTTCATACTTATTTACTGTATATTTACTCTATGTGGGTCATTGTAAAAGTTTTGGGATACACTAAAATCAAGGAATGTAAAATCCACTTGGTCAGAAACAAATGAAGTCCTCCCAGCAACACTGATAACCCAGGCAAGTTGAAACTTGCACAGGTGAATCAGAAAGGATGCTGTCAACTGTGTTTCTTGGAAGTGAAACAATAAACCATAACACAGTCTGTCTTAAAACTTTTGTACTGACCTACATATAACTGTATGCTATCAGATAGTATTCAATACATATATATGTATATATAATCACTCATTATATATACCTCCTATACACACATGTGCTCACACATGGTGTTTCTCTCTCTCTCACACACACACACATGTATTTTTCTTCCCCTCTCACAAGCCATTATCATGTCCTTCCTAGGTAAGGCATGCTCACTTTACGTTAGCTTTAAACATTGCCATCATAGAGCACCCAGAGTGTCTTTTGTTGTTGTTGTTGTTTTGAGACAGAGTCTCACTATGTTGCCCTCAGTAGAGTGCTGTGGTGTCATAGTTCACAGCAACCTCAAACTCTTCGGGTTAAGCAATTCTCTTGCCTCAGCCTCCAAGTAGCTGGGACTATGGGCACCTGCTACAACACTTGGCTATGTTTTTTGTTGTAGTTGGCACTGTTGCTTACACACCTAATTCTTTACTATCCTGTGGTCTTCACACCCTCTCTTCTCTGTCTGGGAGGCCTTTGCCCACAGTCAGTCCCCAGATGGTTCCTCCATACCTGAGTCCCCAGTTTTACTCTAACACCACCCGTTTTCCTTAGCCCTTTGCTTTGTTTATTATTATTATTAATATGAGGGTGCATGTAGTTTGGTTACATTGTTTGCATTTGTAAGGTAAGTCTGAGTTGTAGTTATGTCCTTCACTGAGGAAATGTGCCATACACTCCTACATTATACCCATCTGAACCCCATCCCTTCTACCCCTCTTCTTGAATTTACCTGAGTTTTTCTCTCACATGGGCTTGTACTTATTAATCTACTAGTTTCAACTAAGTAATGAGTACCTGGGATGCTTGATTTTCCAGTCTTGTGACGCTTTACTTAGAGAAATGTTCTCCAAATCCTTCTAATTAAGTATGAAAGATACAAGGTCTTGAATTAACATACATTTAAATATAATAGGTCACACACTATATTTAATATATTTCCTATCTAATGAGGTGGCCCAGTTTTTCTTTCACAAAGTAGTGAAGGACCCAGTGACGCAGTGACACAGTGATGCCATTTTGGGCTTTTTTTTTTGGCTTTCATCCTCCATTTTTAGAAAATCTGAAAGCTCCCCATCTCCCGAAATGCATCCCTATCTCCCAGTTTCGTTTCTCCTAGTTTCGTTTCTTAATAAACCACACCCCTCCCTATCTCCCGGAATACGTCCCTATCTTCCAGGATGCGTCCCTATCTCCTGAAGTGCCTCGGCACCCCCCTGACCCATTCAGCCTTAAACTCTAGTATAGACACAAGAAATAACCAATCCAAGGGCCACACTTTGCTTCCCATACCCCACACTCCTCACCCCAAATCCCCCTCATAAAAACCCTGCGTGCTGCGAGCATAGGGCTCTAGGTACCAGCTGTGTCTACAGGTGCTGACAGCTCAGGCTCAAGCTTGAATAAACTCCCTCATGTGATTGCATCGGTGTCTGGCTCTCTCGTGTGGTCATTGGGGACCCCGATTCTCGGGTGTAACATTTGGTGCATTGGCCAGGAAGCCCCAAGACCCGGAGAGACCCCACCTGGAGGGCCAGTAAGTGTAGGTGTCTTTGTCTTTGTGAATTCTTTCTGTACTGCTCAGGTTTTGGGTTGTGGTTGGAAGATGGCCTAGGTGAACGCACTGGAGGGCCACTGACTGAAGGTAGTGGAAGATGTTCCCACCTCCTGTGGGGAAGGTTGGGACATGGAATCCCCAGCCTCCTACAGTGGGGATCATGTGGAATCAATCTCCTTAGGGCTTTTGAGTAGGAGCAGGCTATGCCTGCCAATGAGCGCCAGGCTGTCCATTCACTTTCAGTTTTGCTTCAGTTCAGTCCACAGCTGTGTCTGCCTTTGTTTTCGTTTTGTGTGTGTTGTGTTATGTGTTGGCTGGGTGACTCTGATAATGAGACAGACTCAGATGACTCTCCTTTCATTTATCCTTGATCACTTCCAGAACTGACAGGCCCAAGCCCAGAACCTGGGTTAAGTGGTGAAGAAAAATAAACTTTTACAGGAGCACTCTTGGCACAGAGCAGAGCGGGCTGGTGCAGGGGCACGGGGTGGGTGGGGAGCAACCATGGCACCGTGGAGGGAGGGGCCTGTGCCGCTGCAGGCAGCCTGGGTGCTGGGTAGTTGGGCCGAGCCAGAGCGTGGGCGGCAGCGGAGGCAGCTGCACCCACAACCCCGCCCTCTCAGGCCCCGTAGCAGTGTGCCAGTGGTAGAACCTGGTTGTGGACCCCACTCCGCTGAAAAGGATCTTATTGCCTTGGTTGGAGAAAACCGAGGCCAGCACAGTGCTTGCCCTGTGGGAAAAGCCTAAGCCCAAAGAGACTAGCCCCCTGTATCCTGTTATGCTGAGCAAGGCAAGCCTGGAAGAGCTTTTTCTCTGCCCTGCCTTCTCTTGATCCAGGCACACGCTACTGCCCAGCCGGTCCCAGGAGAGGCTGAAGCAACAGCAGCAGCCACCTGTCAGTAGTCCACTGCATACCCACAGGTGGGCCTTACGGGCCACATCTGGACAGCCTGGGTGGACTGTAGCCAATTCTATGGCCTTACCGCTCTAAGCAGTGGGCCCTCCTGAGGAGGGAACCCTGCACTACTGGCCTTTCGTCACGAGTGACCTATACAACTGAAAAATACAAAACCCTAAGTTCTCAGAAAAACCCACCGCCCTTATTAACCTATTAGATTCTATCCTTTTCACTCATCATCTCACTTGGGACAATGCCAGCAGCTGCTACAGGTCCTCTTCACTACCAAGGACAGGGACCGAATCTTGGCAGAGGCACAGAAGTCCATCCTAGATGACAATAGGCAGCCTACCATGAACCCAGTTCCCACTGACCTGGCCAGATTGGAATTTCAATACAGCAGAAGGTAAGGAGAGACTCCGAGTTTACTGCCAGACTCTAATGGGGGGTCTCCAGAAAGCGGCAAGGAAGCCAACTAATTTGGCCAAGGTAGGAAATGTACAGCAAGAGAAAGATGAGTCCCCTGCCGCCTTCCTAGAGCAGATAATGGAGGCATTCCACACTTACATGCCCATGGATCCAGAGGTGGAGAGTAGTAATCAGTCAGCCCCAGACATTAAGAGAAAACTTCAGAGAGTAGACAGGTTGGCAGAGAAGGCCCTGCAGGACTTGCTGGTGTGGCTGAATGAGTATACAACAACCAAGAGAGCCCAGAGGAAAAACAGACGCATGCCAGCAACAAGCAGACAAGAACCTCACTAAGACCCTACTTGCTGCCACGGTAAACAGCTCTGAAGAGAAGGAGCGGAAGCTGCAGAAACTGGCCACCAGAGGAGGTAGGGAGTTGCCCCTGGGGGATCGACCTCGGCTACAGAGAGATCAGTGTGCATACTGCATGGAGACTGGCCACTGGGCCAGAGACTGTCCAAAAAATGGGACAATGAGGATCCCCTTTGAAACCAGGCCCACGTCCTAGTGGGAAAGCATAGTGACCTTGATTGAAATAAGTAACATTAGTATATATCTGCCTTCATGAAAACACCATTTTCAAGGACAGATTAGAGGATACACGAGTGCCTGGATGGAGATTGGCCACTAGCATCTGATGTGAATTCAGAGACCACAGTCTGTAACTTAATTATACTTAGCTCATGCCAAAAGCTATTTGAGTGAGTGCAGGCATAAGTTTGCCTACTTCTTCCTATCTTCTGTTTTCTTTGATATTGTTTAATGAATTCAAACTGCAGGTAATGGTTTTGTCTTTTTGTAATAGTTAATAAGAAAACGATAAAATGAAGTCTTCAGCATAAGCTAAAAATCATTCTTTGTGTTTCCCCACTATATTGTATATGTGTATGTATAGACTGAATTGCTTAATATATGAACAGAATTGTTGGAATCTAAACTACTTGATAGAGAAGAATTATGGTTGTAGGGCAGTGATTTTCAAACGGTGTGCTATGAGAAGATCTTAGGTATGGCCCCCCAATTTTTTAAGATTATTAATTAAATTATTTTTGAAAGAAGTCTAAGAACAGTGGAAATGGGGGCAGGCCAAGTGTCACACGCATTTATGGTCATCCTAGATTGCCCTTACCCTTTACTTGATAGAGACCTCCTTAGTAAAATCGGAGTACACATTTCTTTCAAATAAGGAATGGCACAGGTTACGGACAGATAGGGGCATCCTGTTCATGTACTCACCCTGTGCTTAGAGGATGAGTATCAACTCCATCAACAACCTCTGCCACCGAGCCAAGCGGATATCTTCAGTTGGCTGAACTCCTACACGTCAGCCTGAGCTGAAACAGTGGGAGTGGAACTGGCAAAATACCAGGTCCTGATCATAGTCGAGCTCAAGCCTGAAGCTGAGCTGGTGCAGGTAAGGCAGTACCCCATGACCCGCAAAGCCAGAAACAGAATCCTGCCAAACATTCAGCGGCTACTGGACGCCAAGATTCTGATCCCCTGCCAGTCCCCGTGGAACACCCCCTTGTTACCAGTTAAAAATCCCCTCACTAATGATTACCAGTCAGTTCAAGACCTCCAGGAGATTAGTAAGCAGGTAATGGACATTCACCCGACTATACCAAACCCCTACAACCTCTTAAGCTCACTGGCCCCATCCCAGACCTGGTATATGGTATTAGATTTGAAAGATGCCTTCTTTAGCTTGTCGCTGGCGCCCCAGAGCCAGGCCCTATTCACCTTTGAGTGGAGTGACCTGGAGAGAGGCATCAGTGGACAGCTAACATGGACCCACTTGCCACAAGGGTTTAAGAATTCTCCAACTATCTTTGATGAGGCCCTGTATGAGGACCTGAGTGAGTTCTGACCCGACCCTCCTCCAATACGCAGATGACATCCTAGTGGCAGCCATCAGCGAATAGGACTTCTTACAAGGCACACGAGACCTGCTTGTCACACTGGGGGACCTGGGTTATCGGCATCGGTGAAGAATGCCCAGATCTGTCAGCAAACTATAAGTTACCTTGGATACACCCTTAAAGATGGTCAAAGGTGGCTCACTGAGGCCAGGAAGCAGACTGTACTCGAGATCTCGACCCCAACCAACCCCAGGCAGGTGCAAGAGTTTCTGGGGTCTTCAGGGTTCTGTCAACTTTGGGTACCAGGCTTTGCTGAAATTGCAAAACCCCTCTATGAAGCCACGAGGGAGGGGCACCCCTTCAAGTGGACAACAGAAAGAGAATTAGCCTTTCAGAGACTTAAGACTGCTCTGCTTTCTTCCCCCACTTTGGGGCTCCCTGACATTACAAAACCATTTCATCTCTATGTAGACGAACATAAAGGGATAGCCAAGGGGGTGTTGACCCAGACTTTGGGGCCCTGGACCTGCCCAGTAGCCTACTTATCAAAAAACTAGCCCCAGTGGCGTCAGGATGACCCCCCTGCCTCCGCATTGTGGCAGCCACTGCGCTGCTTATAAAGGATGCAGACAAACTCACCCTGGGGCAGGAACTGTTGCTGACCACGCCCCATGCCATCGAAGGGGTCTTGAAACAACCCCCAGACCGGTGGATGAGCAACCCACCTCTAACACACTACCAGAGCTTGTTACTTAACCCACCACGAATCTGATACTTGCCCAGCACTGCTCTAACCCCCTCTACTCTCCTGCCCAACCATGATGTGGAGACACCACTCCACAATTGCCAGGATATTCTAGCCCAAGTCCACAGCACGCACCAGGACCTGACTGACCAACCACTGCGGGACACTGAGGACACCTGGTTCCCAGATGGCAGTAGTTTTATAAAAGATGGCCAATGGTACGTGGGGGTGGCAGTGGTCTCCGAGGCAGGTACACTTTGGGCTGAACCTCTTCCAGTCAGAACCTCCACCCAGTGGGCTGAATTAATTGCCCTTACCAAGGCTTTGGTTCTAGGCCAAGGAAAAAAGCTTAATATCTATACTGACAGCCGATGGGAAAATCATCCTCCCTGCGCAGCTGGGGCTAGGCATTTTACAGCGCATGCACCAAGCAACCCATATGGGCAGTAGGAAGTTAAGAGATCTAATCCGACATGCACGGATTAAGATCGAGCAAATGGATGCAAAAGTGGAACAAAGCTTGCAAAGCTTGCCAGCTCACTAATGCCCGAGCTGGAGCTACTACTCAAGACACCTGCACAAGGGACACCAAGCCTGGTGTGTATTGGGAAGCGGACTTCACGGAAATTAAGCCTGGTTGGTATGGGTACAAATATCTCTTAGTCTTTGTAGATACTTTCTCAGGGTGGGTAGTAGCCTTTCCCATGAAACTTACTAAAGGCAGAATACAAATGTCTACATACAATAACTAAGAAAATGCCATAAAGGCTACATTGAATAGTTTGATGAGAATGTTTCAGATTGTATATGAAACCAGCACATTGTGCCCCTTAATTGCACTAATGTACACAGCTATGAGTTAACAATAAAAAAAAAAGAAAAAAAAAGAAAAGAAACTGCTCAAACCATGGCAAAAAAGCTGCTAGAGGACATTCTTCCCAGGTATGGACTGCTGGCTATAATTGGCTCAGACAACGGGCCAGCCTTTATATCTCAAATAACTCAGGGGATAGCCACAGCACTGGGAATAACCTGGAAATTACATTGTGCATACAGGCCCCAGGGCTCAAGGCAGGTAGAAAGAATGAATAGAACTTTAAAAGAGACTTTAACCAAATTAACCCTTGAGTCTGGCGGGGACTGGATGGCTCTCCTTCCTTTAAATTCCCCCTATACCCTAGGTCTCTCTCCCTATGAAATTCTCTATGGGAGACCACCTCCTATTATTCCAAATAACCGCATAGATCTTTTAACAGAGGCAAATGATAAAGATTTTCGCCTTTCCCTCCACTGTTACCAGCAGGTTCAGAAAGAGAATTGGAACCACCTGAGTGTCACCTATGAGGCAGGCCTGATCCCAGAGCCTCACAAGTTCCAGCCAGGGGACTGGGTCTATGTCAAGAGACACCAGCAGGAAACTCTTGAACCATGGTGGAAAGGGCCTTACACTGTGATCCTGACCACTCCCACTGCACTCAAGGTTGAGGGCATCGCTGCATGGGTCCATCACTCCCATGTCCAGTTGGCTGACCCGTTTGCCATCAAGGAGGATTATATCCCACAATGGAAGCTCGAGAAAGATCCTGCCAAACATATCACAACCTCAGAGGCACTGAAACACCCATGGATCTGTCCATGTTGCTTCCATGATACACAGACAGGAGACTGTAGACTGCATGAAGAAATTTAATGCTAGAAGAAAACTAAAGGGTGCCATCTTGACAACTATGCTGGACACGAGGAATTTTTCAGCAGCCAAGAGTTTGTTGAAGAAACCAGATGGAGTGAAGGAGTCAACTGAGAGTTCAAATGCAACGATTGAGGATGAAGATGTGAAAGATGTCATTCTCTATATCCCATTGGTGGGGTATCTGCCTTTCTGGGATGAAGACCAGCACAGACTCTATCAGCAAATCAAGGCCAGGGCCTATGACTTTCCATCACCGGAATGGGACACAGTGACTCCTGAAGCCAAAGACCTCATCAATAAAATGCTTACTATCAACCCTGCCAACCCACTCAAGCTCCCCTGATGATCCCAGACTCACCACTGAGGTCCCATGATTGGGTCTTCTTAGTTATAAGAAGAGGGGAATGAAGGACCTAGTGATGCTGTGATGCCATTTTGGGCTTTTTTTTTTGGCTTTCATCCTCCATTTTTAGAAAACCTGAAAGCTCCCTATCTCCCGGAATGTGTCCCTATCTTTCGGGATGCGTCCCTATCTCCTGAAGTGCCTCTGCACCACCCCCTGCTGACCCAATCAGCCTTAAACTCTAGTATAGGCACAAGAAATAACCAATCCAAGGGCCACACTTTGCTTCCCACACCCCTCACCCCACGTCCCCCTCATAAAAACCCTGAGCGCTGCGAGCATGGGGCTGTCGGTCCCAGCTGTGTCTGTGGGTGCCAAAAGCCCAGGCTCGAGCTTGAATAAACGCCGTGTGTGATTGCATCAGTGTCTGGCTCTCTCATGTGGTCATTGGGGACCTGGATTCTCGGGTGTAACAGTAGCATGTATTATAATCGCTACTTATTTGTTATTTTCTGCCTGGATCCCCTACCAGGGAGTTAAGTTCTGTGAAGGCAAAACTATGTCTATCTCAATTCCTAAGTTATGTCTAGCTCCTGGATATACTCAGGTCCTCACTAAATACTTGTTGTGTGAATTAATAGTGGAATGAAACAAATCTGGGTTCAAATCCCTACTCTGCATCTTAACAGGGTGGCCTTGGATAGAAAACTTGAATAAGGTTTTACTCTGCTTTTAGACATCATTAAATAGTATATATTTTTAAATTTTAGAACTGGATACTTTTTTTTTAAACCTCTCTGAGCTCTAGTTTTTCAAGCTGTAAAGTGTAGGATAATAATAGATCACTTGTTGGTGTGTTTGGCACATAACATGTGTGCAAATGCTTTTTTATTTCCCCTGTCTTCCTTTAGACATAAAAGAAAAATCAGAGATAAAATAGCAGGGAAAACAAAATGGAAACTGGGTCTGTCATGGTCTTTCCTTATACTGCCAGTAAAGTCAGCTCAGGTCTGAGAGTGATCCAGATGTTCTGGGAGACAGGAATCACCAATTACCAGGATGGGGCCATCTCACAATATGCCTAAGTTATGGAATCATTCACTGTACAGAGTTAAGTTCAGGAAAAGAAAATGAGGAGAACATCCATTCAACTTTGGTTATATACATGCCAGAGTGGAAATACTGTTTTTTGTTTTTTTTTTGACCCTGAACAATTCTCTTTGCTTGTAGAATTTAAGATTCTGAATCTGTAACATGGGGATGATTGGATCTACTTTTAATATTAGTATTACAATTAAACAAGAAAATTATCACAGAGGGCCTAGCACAATCCCTACAAAACCTGTCCAGATAGTCAGGAGACAGGAGCTTTTCTTTCACCCCTCATGACTAAAGATGGAATCTTTACAATACTCAACTTCGAGTTGATGGTGATTAATGCTCTGAAATTTACCCGTCATTTACAGTAAAAATTTTCTTTAATAAAAATGAAAAAAAATTCCTTCTTCTCTCCACATCCTTCTGGCCAAGTAAATAAAACAATTTTAATTGATACTTAATTCTTAGTCAATTTCTTTTGCTAAGCCAGGTTGTATGACTGTGTATTTTGCTGAATGTAGTGAATTTGCTACCACTTCAACTGCTAGTAGAAATGGCCAAATTTTTGCCTGCATGCTCCAAATTTAGCCAAAGATCGTGAAACTTTGATATTTCTTCAGGGAGTATTAATTGTAGGGGGAAAGTGACGGCATCTTATTTAGGCTGTCTGGAAAGTCAGAGAAAGATTATAATTTATAGTTACCATGGTAGCTAATTATACCTTCAAGAATATGCTGGTTGCTATTAAAAAAAAAAAAAGCTTTGATCATAGATGAGACCCTTGTTGGGGAATCAAAACAGAAAAAAACATAAAGTAGAATTTGCCATCTTAAAAAATGCCTGACTACTAATACCAAATTTCTCTCTGCATAAAATAGTCAACTCCAGTTTGTTTTTCTAGGGTGCTCAAGTTCACACCATGTTCCTAATAGTGCAGGAACAATATCGTAAAATGCTAACTCTATGTGTTTTCACCTATGTTCTCTAGTCACCACATGGCTTTCCTTTACCCGGGGAGATGGGCATCATTCATCTGATTCACGGCTATGGTCAAAGCCTTGGTCCGGGTCACACCAGGACAAAACAGATCTGGAAGAATATGCATTTCCTACAGACACTCTCATCACTACTGACATCTAGGTACAGGTCTGAGCTCAGGAGGTAGGGAGGACAGAGGGAGAAGAGAGAGAGCTGGAGCCAGGTCCAGAGGGCTCTGTGCTGCGCCTCATTCCTTTGAGTTGTGCCTCATTCCCGGAAGGGGGTCAGGACAGAAAGGATTTGTGTTTGCTTCCTGATTGAGTCCTGGAAAAATCAACAAGTTCTGGGAAAACCTAAGTGAGGCTCTCAAGGATTGTGTGGCCCCAGAATGGCGTGGGAAAATACTTGAAAACTGGCCTGAGAGGAAAGCAAAGGGCTAGACGGAGGTTATAAGGAGCCAGTCAGGTTGAAAATGGTGCTGTTCCCGCCAGCCTTCATGCACATGGCTGGTGTCGTACCCACTGTGCTACAGGCAAGAAGCCTTCCTCTTTCCTGTCTTAGTTCATGTAATAAACGTTCATTATTCAAAAAAAAGAGAGAGAGAGAAAAAATGGTGCTGTTTATGGCCAGTGGGTGGAGAATGTTGCAGAGTTACCAATGAGCACAGATCAGATGCCTCCCAGCCTCCTTCCTGTCCTGTTTCAAAAGCCTCTCCTAATTCAATCCACCCAAAAAGAAAGAGGAAGAACATTCTGATTTGAATGAGATTTAGCCTAAAATGCCTATAAAAACTTACTGACTGAGACAGTATCTGTGAAACAGGAACTGGGTAGCATCTTAGAAAAATAAAATGGTAGGTTGGTTTTTGCACACCTGGATTCACAGTCACTAAAAGTAAAGTTCAATTCCAGGTGGACTGTTCATCTACATAAAAGGAAGCACACTAGGACCTCCATAGCTGACCTCCTGTCTTGACCACCTCCTTAAGTGTACCTCATTTGCATAGACCGGACATGCATCACAGGTGTGTAACATTATGCAGATCTAGTTCCTTATGTTGACCAGTTTGGTAGAATACCCTTGTGGTCAACTTACAGAGGTCCCACTATAATTTTAAGTCCATAGCCGGATGTTTTAATTTTCACCATAGTCTTTGAAAATTGTGTGGAGCCCCCTGGAAGCCAATCCTCGTTCTCATTACCTATCCAGAGACACTTCCATGAGACTGGCTTCTATCACATCAGTACTTATCAAAAATCTCAGGCATGGACACCCATGGTTTATGGAATAAAAACCATTAGTAGGTTTTTTTAGTATGTCATCTAACATTCTCAAATACCAAACCCCATCATACCTGCCCAACATCACATGAAATCTCTCAGGCTTTTCTAGATTCCAACCATACAGAAAGTGCCTCTCTTGAACCCTGTAGTATAATTTTGTTTTCCCATTTTTGCTCCCTTTTTTTCCATTGTCCTTTTTGCCCTAAGAGCACAGACTTTGGAATCTAGTAGGTCTGAATTCAAGCATTAATGTGGTTGTTCTCTCATTGACCAGCTAGACAATTCTAGACAGGTTTCCTTTGATATGAAGTTACATTTAACTCTAACACATAGGGTGATTTTCTTTAATATTTACCTGGAGTTTGGAAAGGCAAGTATCCAATGTACTCAACACTAACACGAAACCAATAGACAAATAGCTACACACCCACACAAGAGAAAAAACACAATTAAATTCAAGTGGGGGGAAGGGAGAAGGAGAGAAAGGGAAGAGGAAAGGCAGAAGGGAGATTGGGAAGTTCTCACTTAATATGCATAATGTGAGAGTATACAGCACACCTCCTGGGTGAAGGGCTCAACTACATCTACAACTTTACCTAACAAACCCAAACAACGTAAACTCATCATCTGTACTCTCATATTAATCTGAAATTAAAAAACAAAAACAAATTAGAATACCAGTTGAAAATTAGTTAATGAACAGTGGCTTGTACCTAGCAGCGCTTTATAAAGGGGGGCTATTAATATAATCAACTGTCCAAACGAATGTTTTTTAAAATAATTATTTATTTATCTGGCTCCCCAGGTCAGCCATGAGCTCCCTGGTGACAAAAGTGCCATCAAAATCAGCAATGTTTGGCACTTACTAAGTATTAGGTAAATGAGAGAGGAAGGCATGTTGGATGGATAAAGTTCAGTTTAAGCTATGTGAGTTTTAACATATCTAAGAATCTCTGTCTGATGCCCTATGCAGAATTAATAGCCCTTTCCACTGGGGACTGCGAATGCTCCCATATACCTTTTATTTGCCTTGTTATGTGTTGATTGCATGCAATTTTCCAATTACTTACATCTCATTTATCTAAATGTCCCTCAGTAAAATATTGGATATATTCTCAAAATATAGCTGCTTCATCTTATTAGCCTAGCCAGCCTCTCCTGGAACTTAAAACTAGCCCTAAACTTAAAATCGGAGCTTATGCTTGCTAAGTTATGCTGAAAACCTCAGACCATCTTTCCTGGTTGTAATGAGTCAATAGCGTTGTGTCTGCACTTGAAGGGCAAAGTAGGGTGAGGACAGAGAACGGGAAAATTGTTGTGTATGTATTTAGGAGACTCTGTCTCCATACCCCTGCTGTGACCTTTACCCCCATAGGACAGCTGGGCTCAGCATGAGAGGCAAGCTTTCACTTGTGATCTTCAAGATAACATTTTAAAATATAAAGCAAAAAGAATTTGAGATAGTGTGCATGCTATACTTTCAAACATGCCATGTGGGTTAAGAACCATCAGATGCATTTACTAAATAAAGACAGCTGGGCTTCTGGAAAGCCATCAGGGAAGAATACAGATTGTGGAATGTGGATCACAGTAAAATGAACTGCAGAAGAAGGTGGCAAGTACCCTGTCTCCTCCGCAAATAAGACCTACTTACAGGAAAGATAAGACATCGCCTGAAAATAAGACCTAGCGCATCTTTGGGAGCACACCTTAAAATAAGACACTGTCTTATTTTGGGGGAAACAGGGTATTAGCCCCAAAGTCCCAGCCTCATGCCTTCCACAGGCCAAACTGTCCTGACTCATTCCTTGGGCTATCTCTAAGTGTTAATCATCCCAGCTCCCAGAGGAAGCAGGGGCTGGAAAATATGATTACAATCACAGCTCTATTTGAACCAGGATTTGTGTTTTCCAGAGCTGCCACTCACAACAGCGCAGGTAGCAGGTTCAGCAGGGTGATTTCCAGGTCTAGAGGAGGGTGCCCAGCATAGCAATGCAAAATGGGAAGGAAAACAAACAAACAAACCTGCATTCCACTGTGCCCAGGGAGCTAGGCTGGATGTGTAACCATCGTCTCTGTAGGGCTTCTCCAAGTTCTTTTGGGTTCAGGCAGAACGCAACTGATATATCAATGTATTCTCCCCAAACCTTCCACCTGCAGTCACATCTCTGAACCTCCAAACTATTTCTTCTACCCAGATTCTTATCCAGAACTAAGCTGCCAAAATGGATCATTTAATGATGTAAACAAAAGCAATTAGGACAAGACCCGAGGATGCCTGGGTAATGAGATTTGCCCTCCAAAATCTGTTTTTAAAGGGCCATCCTCTGCACTTTCCATAAGGGTAATGAAAGTAGAAAGCAAACTGGTTAAAGAAAACAGAAGGGCCTCACAAATCCCAGGTGCTCAGAATTCTCTATGGGAAAAGGCACCTCTATCAACCATGCTTATGTATATGTTTGGGAAAAGGGATGGCCACATCACCTTGGTTTTACATTTATTATGATGTTAAAGCGTTTAATTCCGAGAAGGTGTGAAGTACCCAGCTGGACTCCATCACTTATCTCAAATCACCCAGCGCAAATTGTGTAAATGCACCTGTGTTTCATTTGGGCTTCAATTTCCCTACCACTGTAGTTGACCATACCGTTATTAGATGGCTTAGAAAGTGGGGAAAAAGGAAAGCAACTTTTAGTTTAAGATCTCATCCCAACATTCCCCTCCCCGTAAACGTGTCAAATGAAGAAGTGAAAAAGGGATCAAATTTTAAGGAGGGAGGAGAAGGGAGGGGGAGAAATATACAAAACCAGCTCATCAATCCTTTTCTCTGGCTGATTTAAACTTGCTGAAGCTCACAGTAGGTGGATATTATTAAATGTGTTGTCCAGAAATTTGCCTATCCATGCCAGCATAAAGCTTGCTGCTTTGAGAGAGGAGATTAGTTTGAGAGAAGGCAAAGGGCAGTTCAGGAGCTCTACCCTTCCTCAGGTGTGTGAACTCTGCTCCTGGCATTTATTTTCATTTGGTTTCCCAGTCCCACTAGGTAGCTGAGCTCCAACAGGGGATGAGATTACAAGGAGTATGGTGCCATTTTACTCACAAAGTATTTGACCTGTGTGGGCAGCCACCAGGATTTGCAGAGATTTCCAGGGTTCAGCTCGCTCCATGCTATCGACCAGCTACCACCCTCATAAGGGCAGCTAAAGAGGGAGCTTGCTTACTAAGGCTATCAGAAAGGTTTGTGGCAATAAATGCAGTGCCATAAATCATACAGAGTAGCCCTTAGCTGTTGCCAAATGCCTTTGCCCATTTTGTTTGTAGTGTGACCACAATCCCTGTGGGTCCCAGACAATCCTCACACCAGTTGCTCTGGCATAATTATTAACAGCAACTCCTCTCACGTTCAGAAATGTCCTGGTTTGGATAACAAATTATCCGTTCACCTATGCATTTGGCAAATTGGAAATCTGAGGCCCAAAGAAGAAAGATAAAATTTGTGGCTGTGGGCATGAGAATTAGAATAGGTTATGGGTTGGTATGCTATGGCCAAAAAGAGAAAAGCAAAACAAACCCAACCTAATGGCGACACATTGCACTGCAACTACCGCCTCTTTGACTAGGTTCTAACACTGCCTCTTAGCATCTATTTCTCAATGCCACGCCAATACAGGTACCAGGCATTTGATACATCTCTGTTTCCACGTATGAACCTACTTTCATGAGTGTTATCCCATTTGATTTTTCCATTGACAATACTATCCCTTGTGAGACAGATAGTGTTAAATAAAGATGAGAAAATTGAAGTTTGGGATGTTAAACGCTGAGGAAGTTAAGAGAGAAACCACTAAAACCCAGGTCACCAGTGTTTCTTTCCATGATGCTACGCTTCACGTTAGAAGGCGTCTAATGGGAGGAGGAATGTTTGCTTAGAGGGATGGAGCCCGGAAGAGCCAAGGAAAATGTGGCAGGAGAGAGACATCACTGTGGGCTCTGAGATTTGTCTATTGGACAAGCAAAACTGGTCTTTGGTGCCCTGTACTTCTTCCAAGATGGCCGGTCCTTTGAAAAAAGGAAGTACATCATGTGCCACCAGCAGTGGTGGCCGCAACCGGGCAGGGAGGGGGGATTTGGACACAGCTATGAGGCTGTGAGAGCAGAGGCTCAAAGAATGCTGAGAGTGGGACTGAATGGATCCATATTGCAGTGCTGCTTAAGTCAGGCTGACAAGGGTTTCCCCTGTGCAAGGACTTCCATAAGACGTATCCAGGGGCCCATTCAAGAAAATATCAAGCCTGGCATTTTCCTGTTTACTTAAAAAAAAAATTAAGGCTCTTGAAAAAATGTATTTCTTGGAAACAAATATATTTGGCCCAACCCATATCCCATTAATACTCACCACACAAAGTTTCCAGTTCTAGCCCCAGGCCACAGCACCACTGTACCATGAAGGGTGATATTTTATTTATTTAATTTCTCCCCTTAAAAAAAAAAAAAAAATCCCTCCATGCTAGCTCCTTGAGCAACGAGTTGGTTTGTATTCTTTTGTTTTGACATTGTCCCCTTTCCTTGGAACCATGAAGTCAATGTTTGGTTTGCTCACTTCCAAGGAAATGTTATTTTTTAGTAATAAAATCAATACTACCTGATTTGGAGCTATAAATGCCCCCAGGGACCATCGGGAGCCTCCTCGACTTCTTCCTGGTCCAGATGCCATAGCTATTCCGCCTGCCATAGGCCACCCTAAGGAAGAAAAGATGTGCACACTTGTTCAGGTGGGAGTGCTGTTCCTCCTGCCTCAAAGTGCCCTGTATGGGCTGAGACCTCTCTCTCCTCTTCCCCACTCTCTACTCCCTCCATCACATCTAGTAAATATTTAGTAATCCAATGTAGAGTTATCAGAAGTAATAAATGAAGAATCCCAATAAAACCTCACACCTTTGACTCAAATTTCAATTTGAAATTTGGTATTTAAGGATCTCTACTTGCAGAGGAACTAACAGGGTTTTTATAATATTCCTCCCAGGCAATCAAGGGCACTGAGGACCCACACTCACAGAAGGCCTTCATGTACCTCAAGAAGCTGGCCATAGTTAGAAGGAATGTACTGTGTGGCTGCAGTCTCTGCAAGTGCTGTGCATCCTTCCTATCAAGTGGTTCATCTCGCTACCGTGATTCCATGGAAGCAACAACAATGACACCAAGAAAAGCTGACAATTCTTTCTTCTACTTTCCTTTTCCAAAAGCAGTCTACTTTGGTAGTTATGGACATGGACTTTGGAAACATGCAGACTTTCATGCAAATCCTGAGTCTTCTGCTTCCTGGGTGTCTGATCTTATGTCTCAACTTCTCTGAATATAGGTTTCCTCATTTGGAAAGTGTAAATAGCAATTAACTAGATTGTGGTGAAGATCAAGTAAGATAATACAGACAGGTGTCTTTAGCATATACACTTGCAATCACTGGTGGCTGTTAGACATGTGGATGGCCATGCCCAAGCCAAGAACATGCCCCTCATCATGTTCTCTGAGGCCCCACCTTCTTGTTACTTTCTTCATTTAACACTTTGCCCAAGTCACACAAGGGTTTAATTAGTTCCATAAACATTCCTAACAATGTTGTAAGATAAGTACCCACAGGGCAGAAATGGCATCTTGCCATAGAGAACAGTGATGATTCAGGTAGGCCTCGGGGGCTATTTTGAGGGTCTAAGGAATCAGTCCAAGCACAGTGATCCTCATTCTCACTGTAGGCTTGGGATTAAGAGTCGGTACATCAGAACATAACTGTGTGATGCCTCACTAGGGCTTCTATGGCTGGCCATGCTATGGATAGGTGCGCAAGTTGTGCACTGCACAATAGTCTATGGCAAACTGCAGCCTGAGGGCCACATCTGACCTGCCGTCTACTTTGTAAATAAGGTTTTATCAGAATATCATAACCATTCATCTAACCCATTGCTCCTGGCTACTTTTGCACTACATGGCAGGGTGAAGTGGAGCCCACATGGCTCTCAAACTTCAAAACATTTAGTATCTGGTTCTTTTACAGAAAACATTTGCTGAGCCAAGTGCTTGGTTTTGGGAGCTAGGATCTTATGTACAGTCGATGCCCAAAACACAGTTGTTGAATGGATGAATGAATGAATGTGTGGAGGAATGAATGAATGCATGGATGAAGGAATGAATGTGTGAATGAAGGTCCAACTATCAGCTCAAAACAGCCAAGTATTAATTCTAAAGAAGTTTCAGTCGGGAAGATAAAATTTAGTAATGGAGAAACTTAGGTTCCAGTTTCTACTCTGCCTGTGATTAGTTATGTTATAATTAATTAGTTTATATTAGTTTAATTAATTAGTTTATATTATTAGTTTATGTTAGAATCAATCATTTTTCATCTCTGTATCTCAGTTTCTCTCACTGTAAAATGGAAACCCTAAGCCCATTTTACTGGGGCTATAATGGGAAATAAAATAAATCACAAATGTGCAAGCATTGTGTCCAGTGACTGACACTTAACAGGAACTCATCCAATGTTAGAAGTCAAAGCAAGGAGAAAGAGAAGTCCTTTGCTTCTGAATAAAGTATCTGCCCTGTCACCAGGAGTAAACAGAGTAATTCATACATTTAATTGGCAGATGTCACGGAAAAAGCTTCAAGGAGCATTCTACACAAAGACTCCCAGGCTAGTTTGTGTTCAAACAAACCAGACAGCCAGCCCACAGCTGGAGCCAGAAGCCAAATATTTCAGACACCATCAGGGCTGGCTGCTTCCAGCCAGGCTGTTCTGCATGGGGCTGGAGCCAGGCCACAGGAAGTCCTCAGGGCTGGCTCTCCAGAGCCTAGCGAGGCTTTAGCATTTTCATGATCCTCTGGGTAGACCACTACTCAGATAAAAGACATGGGGGGGGGGTGTCTTCATTCATAGAGGCATCAGCTGTCGCAGCTAAACAAGAACATACAGCTGTTTGGAGGCTGTCTCTGCACGAGCATGTCTTTTGTTCCCAGGCTCTTCTGGGGTGGAGCTGGGACTTGGGGAGGGGTGGAAGTCTCTCATCATGTTTACCTTGGGGGATGCTTTGCCACGTCTCCTCCCACCTCTCATTTTATGGTGTGTGGAGTTTTATGGACCAATTTAACATGGGAGAGGAGACGAGAAGGCTGATGTGTGAACTGAAGCAGAAGAGTCATAAATTCAAAGGAAAATTATTCCAGAATTATAAGCCCTGCTCATCAGTGTCCAAGGGTAATAGCCGCTGCTTGGTGGCCGGGTTGGACTTCCAGAGTTATTTCAGAGGCCATTTGTAGGACAAGCACCCTTTCATTTCATCTGAATGGGTAAATATTTTTAAAAGGGGTCTCCTAAATCCATTGGGATACAGCCAAAGTCCCCAAATTCTGAGAGCCACAGACACCCAAGTCACTCTCTTCCCAGGACAGTTCATTTGAGAAGTCTCAAATCTGACAGAAAATGATTTACGCTTTCTCTGCACAAAGTACAACCAGACCTACTGTTTGGTTTGAACTTGAGACCTAAAGATATTTCTAAGAGCCTTTTGATGATGAGGCATTGGATAAATATAATAATAAAGTCAGCTTTCAAAGTTCCCACAGGATTTAAAGCAGAAAAAAATAAAAAAGATACTTTGGTGAAACCACACATTTCTCTGTTACAATAGCCTAAGAACCTACTTGGATGTTTCCGCACAGAACCATGGAAAGTCCAGAAAATAAAAGGGGTGGATGAGGCAAAAGCAATTGAGCCAAAAGCATGTCTAACTGTTGTCTTATTTTCATGGTTCTAAACACCTGGAGGGAAAAAAAATACCTAAGAGCTTTCAGGATTGTGATGAAGAAATAGTAAGTCCTTCTAAGGCCGGGCACAGTGGCTCACACCTGTAATCCCAGCACTCTGGGAGGCCGAGGCAGGTGGACTGCCTGAGCTCAGGAGTTTGAGACCAGCCTGAACAAGAGCAAGACCCTGTCTCTAAAAATAGCCAAGCCCTGTGGTGGGCACCTGTAGTCCCAGCTACTTGGGAGGCTGAGGCAAGAGGATCACTTGAGCCCAAGAGTTTGAGGGTGCTGTGAGCTGTGACATGGCAATCTACCCAGAGCAGCAAAGTGAGACAATGTCTCAAAAAAAAAAAAAAAAGTTATTCTCACGTCTTCTTGAGCATTATTCTAACACACCCCCTTCCCCAGAATACCTGTTGCCTGTGACCATGTACTGCTGGCTTTTCCAGGGTCCTTTCTTGTAGGCATCTGATTTCCACTGATTTTTCCGCAACAGTCCCACCAGTTTCTCTAAACATAACATCCCCCAAATCTGTCATGCCAAATGCATCCTAAATAATATTCTCAAAGCTAGGAGAAGCCTTGCCTGTTCACAGGTCTTCCAGCCACTGTCCGACAATGTTGGGCAGCCCTCATGCAAAATGAATAGCGGAGCTGCTGAAAGCCTAGACAGTAAGAAGACTCTTGTTGGTGTTATCGCAGACTGAGGCTCGACTAGAAAAACCATCTGCCAAGGCCCCTTCCTTCCTAAATTCTTGGCCCTCGATTTTCATTCAAGAGCTGTCTATTTTACTATCACCAGAGAGATTTGGCTATGCAGGCCCAAAGTACTTTCTCATTTTTTTTTTTTTAATGTACCACCCATCCCTACAAATTTGTGCATTTTTCATCCAATGCCAAATGAAATGTTCATCTGTTTGCCAGTGTTTAAGTTACACTTTGGAAAATGTTCAGAGAGCTTGAAATTCAAGCTGCTGAGATAAGGTGAGGACAGGGAATGTAAGTGGCTGCTGGCACACGTTCAAAATGGGATATTCTTCTCTCATGAGGTCTTGAGGCCCAATGATGAATGGCAGAAAGTACTGTTGGGCTCCACAATTTAAAATAGAAGCTGTTAAGTAAATGGTGATAATCAATAATGTCCTAGGTTTTAGGTTCTGTGGTTAACTCATGGTTGTTCTTTATTTTAGAAATAAACATTGGCCAGGCATGGTGACTAACGCCTATAATCCTAGCACTCTGGGAGACCAAGGTGGGTGGATTTCTTGAGCTCAGGAGTTTGAGACCAGCCTAAGCAAGAAGAGTGTCAGGAGTTTGAGATCAGCCTGAGCAAGAAAGAGTGAGACCCTGTCTCTGCTAAAAATAGAAAATTTAGCCAGGTGCCTGTAGTCTCAAGCTACTTGGGAAGCTGAAGCAAGAGGATCACTTGAACCCAGGAGTTTGAGGTTGCTGTAAGCTACGATGCCACAGTACTCTACCTAGGGCAACAGACTGAGACTCTGTCTCAGAAAAGAAAAAGAAAAAAAAAAAAGAATAAAAATCAACATATAAAGTAAAAAGGGCTCTGCGTGAACCAATGATGATTGTGTTATGAGAAGCTTATTATTAATAATTCAATTTGTGTTGACTATATCTTTTGATTTTCTCGATGTTCTGGCATTTGGGGCCTTGGTCCTGGAGAGACGGCCCCTGCCAGAACTAGCTAATTCGTGAAGACAGAATACAAGTCCCCATGTGAGCATACCTTCAACATATAAACAAACCAATCCCAAAACCACACTCTCCACTATCTCCTTTATCAGAGTCACATGCCAAGCCAATATTACCCCTGTTCTAAATCACCCCAGGGATAGGTGCCAGGCAACTAGGGTTATAGACCCATAGTCTCAAGCCCACTGAAATTGTTCAAACTTTCCAATCCTAAACTTTCTAGCATGCCCTCCCTTCATTAGCCATTCCTTCCCACAAGAACCCTAATGAAGGTTCCGCCCCTAACCTCCGTATCCTGGCTGATCGGCATGCCCTGTCCGTCCCCTGTCTCCAGGGATCTGGGAGCATAGACTTCTTCCTTTATGACAACCATTTCTATGTCTGCGGGTCTTACATTCACTTTAAACAAATCCTGGATACATTTTTAGAACAGTTTTGTGCAGTGAAGATCCATCTAAATAAAAACTGAGATTAGGATGTGGAAAAGAGGAAGTCCATTAAGTGAAGTGGTAAGGGCTGCGTTACGGATAGAAGAAGGCATCTGAAATGCCAAGGAAAAAAGGCAAAACAGCTGAGCTACCGACACCGTGCCATTCAATGTTACAGTGCACGTGGAGAGGCGGCCTGAGAGGGCTAGAAAGAAAGGTGAGTGGAAGAGGATACAACAGGAGACCAGCCCAGAGTGATTTCCACAAGTCCTTCCTTTTCTGTGCCTTCTGAACCAGTCTCATCAAGAACCTTGATGGAATGTCCAAAGGAATGCTCTAAGAAACAATAAAGGAATCAGTATACTTAACATTTAGAGTTTTTGGAACAGAAATCTCTGCCTCAGACATACACGGTTGAACTTGAATCTATTATGGAACAATGAAAGCAAATAAAGTGCTGCTTTCTCCATGGTTATGAAACTTTTATAGGGAAGATATGTCACCTGTAATATTTTGTAATACCATGTCAATTTTAAACCTAATTTGTAAAAAAGTGGGAGAAAATCAATCTCAGTCAATTCAGGAACTCAGTCCCCATCTCCTGACTCTCACTGAGGTGGGCTAAGTATCTTTGAGGCTTACGCATTGCCAAGGTGATGGCCAATACCTGTCTCCTTGGAGATGCCTTTCTGCTGTTTGCCTACATGAATTATCCCAAACTGTCCCCCAGGCCCATTCTATCTATCCTGGATATCTCTGCTACTTCTGGGTTCTGATTCCCTCTTGGAGGAATTTTACTGTTGTATCTAGATCTTACTGCACATTGAGAAATTCTGGGAGGCTATCTAATGTCCTGTTAACCTAGACTCACTTCATTTTCTATGGAGGACAACCGCACCTCCAGAAATATGCCTCAGAAGTGAAACGTAAGAACCCTCAAAAAACTCACCTGAAGTCATTCTCTTCTGCTCAGACCAGATTTGGCCCCCAGAAGCCCAGCACAGAGCTCCCTCTCTCCCAGGAATGGCAGGAGTCTTAGCACTCGAAACATCCTTCCTTTTTTCTTCCACATTCTGAGGGCTCTGTTAGTCTGAGGAGTAGAGAAGCACGCCTTCCACTTCTAAAGAGACCCTTTAAAATCCACACTTCACATGCAAGAGTCTTATCTATTTCCCTTGGTATCAAGGCTTTGGAAACTTACAAGTGAGGGGAAAAAAATAGATGAGGGTAGACATTGACTGGGGCAGGGAAATAGTTGGTGAGAGAAGGACCAAGGATTAGCCATAAATAACAATTGTAAGCTCATTGGGTAATAGTAGAAAACATAACACCACCACACTTAGATTCAGCTGCTTTCAGGCACTCAGAGTGAGACCTACAGAAAGCCTTCTCAGAGGATCCTTGCATCTTATTTTCTTGCTCTGAACATTAAACTTTTTCTTGAAGCACTTTGGGTTGAGAAAAAACTAGAAGGAAAGGATTGAGGTTAAAATCTAGATATTCTTCTCTATCAAATGTTAGACAAGTCAATCCTTAACCCAAGGAAGTGCTGACAAATGGGATCCCCCAACTAGCCATTCTCCCATATCAATCTCTCTTTCAGCCTCTCCAGCTCGCTCACTTGCCTTCTCTCTCTCTCTCTCTCTCTCTCTCTCTCTCTCTCTCACACACACACACACACACACACACACACACTGCTCCAGATGGCAAAGAAAACAAACCAGGGCAGATTTTCTCAGCCTGTTTCTAGCCAGTTGACCATACAGCACACCTCCCCTACTTGGTAGTAAAGGCATATTTTCCACTTATTACACAACTTCTGAGACGCTTTAAAAGTAAGAATTACGGAAAAGATTGGCACATTGGCTGAAGACATTAAATTAGATGACCTCTAAGGTGGCTTTCCTACTCTTTTCATCATTCATAAGAGAGAAAATGTCATTTCAGGAGAATAGACTGAGGCAGCTCTCAATTATTCACAGACATATTAATTTTCCTAGTAGATTTTTCCATTTTGCTGAAATAACTCAGAAAGGTCATTTCAGCCCTCTGTAACTTTTCCTACCAACACCCTGAAAAGTTCTGGGGGACTGGGCATCTCGCATCCATTTCTCTCCATTTATTTGCCATAGAGGCAAATCTTTAACATTTAGCTCCATTTGGTTAGAGGCCCTTAAGATTCCTGCTCCCATTTTATAATTTTTTATTTTAATAACCAGAAATGTAATCCATTCATGGGTCGATGGGCACTTGGGCTGCTTCCATGACTTGGCAATTCTGAATTTGAATTACAAATTGGGCTGCAATAAACATTCTGGTGCAAATGTCTTTATTGTAAAATGATTTTTGATCATCCGGGTAAGTACCTAATAGGGGGGATTGAAGGATCAAACGATAAGTCCATTTTTATTTCCTTGAGTATTCTCCAAACTTCTTTCCAAAAAGGCCGTATTAGCTTGCATTCCCACCAGCAGTGTAGCAGTGTTCCCTTCTCTCCGCCTCCATGCCAACATCTGGAATTTTGGGATTTTGTTATGTGGGCTAATCTGACTGGAGTTAGATGATATCTCAAAGTGATTTTGATTTGCATTTCTCTGATGATTAAAGAAATGTATTTTAAAAACTTTAAGATTCCTATTGAGTTCCATTTTCAGATGTAATTTCTGTTATCAGTTGTACATACATTCTTTCAAAAATGTTCTATGCTTATCGAAACACACTCACAAGTCTGGATGAGTATATATGTATATATGTGTATAGGAGTATGTATATATATACACATACGAGTATACATGTGTATATATGTACGTACATAGATGAATACATATGAGTATATATACGTATACATATGAATACTCATATATGTATACATGAGTATATATGTATAAATGAAATTATGGTAGACAATGTTTTTTGACAAGCCAACAACCACGAACATCAAATCTTCACTTACAAGCTAAAAGAATGCCCATTTTTTAAGGTAGAGGAATAAATCTCTGCTCATTACATTAAGGTTCAAGTCTATTTTATTCTTTTTATTGCTGTATAACATGCATACTCTAAAGCTGGCCATTTTCAGCACAATGCGTGTTTCTATATATACATAGTCATCTTACCACCTCCCAGATCAAGAGATAGATTATGGCTGTCACCCTAGAAGACCTTCTCATGTCCCTTCCCACTCAGTGTCTCCTAAAGGTAACCAGTCTTCTGATCTCTGTCTCTGTAGATTACTTTTGCCAGCTCTTAAGCTTCATGTACATTACATAGTATTGTATATAATCTTTTGCATCTGGCTTCTGCCAGCACTTTCTATTACATTAACTTATGTTTTGTTGTGTGATTCCATCATTTATTCCTTTTATTGTTGTATGTTTTTCCCATGCATCTACACAATTTATCCATTATCTTACAAATATATTGAATAACTGGGCTGCTTCTTGTTTTGTGATATCATACATAAATCTGCTGAGAAGATACCATGATGTATAAGTTTGGTGGGTATATGAACTTATTTCTTTGGGGTTTTACTCAAGAGTGGAATTGCTGGTTCATAGAATATTTATAAGTTTAGCTAGTTGATATCAATGAAGAAATTTCTTTCTTTCCTTTTTTTATTTTTTTCTGAGAAAAAGTCTCACTCTTTCACTCTGGGTTGAGTGCTGTGGCGTCGTAGCTCACCGCAACCTCAAACTTCTGGACTCAACTGATCCTTTTGCCTCAGCCTCCTGAGTAGCTGGGACTACAGGTGCCACCACAACACCCAGGTAGTTTTCCTATTTTTAGTAGAGACGAAGTTTTACTCTTGCTCAGGCTGGTCTTGAACTTCTGAGCTCAGGCAATCCACCTGCCACTGCCTCCCAGAATGCTGGGATTACAGGTGTGAGCCACTGTGCTTGGCCGAGAGTGGCAGAACTAGTCGATATTCCCACCAACAAGGTATAAGCGTTCCCGGAGATCTGCACCCTAACCAGCATTTGGTATTGTCAATCTTTTTAATTTTATCCATTCTCATGGGTAGAGATGGGTTTCCTTGTGGTTTTTATTTGTATTATCCACGTGAAAATATAATGTTGATAGCCTTTTCACATAAGCTTATTAACTATTTAGATACGTCATTTCTCGGGTATCAAAGTCTTTTGCTTTTATCTTTTTAATTTGTAGAAACTCTTTAAATCTTCTAGATCCAAGTGCTTTATCAGATATATGTATTATAAACATTTTCTCCCAGTTGCTTTTCACACTCTTAATCATGTCTTTTGAGAAGCCGAAGTTTTTTATTTTAATGAGTCCACATTATCAATCTTTTCTCTTCCAATACCTGACTGAGGCAGTGATGCTAGTGCTGGGGAAGGGCTGCGAATACACAACATCATTAGCAGAGAGGTTGGACAGCAGAGAGACCATAATAAATCAATTGCTTGCAGAGTCATATCAAACCCTCGCAGTGAATGGTACCTGACAATCAAGCTGCATCTGGTGGCAGGCTTTATTGCAGAAACACATTTTGGGTGTCCCTGCCTCCCAGCACCCCCAGATGGGACCATTTAGTTGCAAGGAAACAGGCTCAGGCTGGTACTTGTGAAGTCAGAGACCTTTGGATTTTAGGGTAGTTGACTCCTCCAACTCTCATGATAGATTATTACACCTCTAAGCTGGCCACAGAATCCCATTCTCCTTCGTATGATACTTTTACAGACTTCAGTGCAGCAAGGTATGATCATGTGTCTTAGTCCTGGACTATGAAATCAGGGCAAATCTTATAAGAGGTTTCTATAAAAGGTGATCTTGCTGAGTAAAAATGCAAGGATTCCTAAGAAGAAAGCCTTATTCTCTATTTTCTTCAGCTTGGAAACCTGTTCTGTTTGCCTGTTATGTGGAGCAGCTGAAATCATTTTGTGACCCTGAGGAAAGGGCCAAGGGATTCATGGGGTCATTGACCCCATGCTGGGACCTCACTGAATACAGAAATAACCCTGTAAGAATTCTACCAGACTTCTTGTTACATAAGATCATATACGCCTTTGCTGTTTTAGCCATATTCATCAGAAATCTTCTATTTGCAGACTAGAAAATCCTTTCTAATAAGGGAATCATGTTACAGATATTAAATGCAACATTTTTTCTCATCTTCATGTATCATTAGACATCATTGCAAGTTTGTATGTTCAGATTCACCTTTCTCTTTAGTACTTACAGAGATTTCCGTCACATATATCCCATCCATTATTGATCGCCCTTCCTCTTTTTAGGCATCTAGAATGTTACCATAGTGTCACTATAAAAGCATTGCAATCATGTGCTCGGATATCTCTGCAAAAGTACTCAGGCATAGGAATAGGAAAGATCCATTCTTAGATATGAAATTGCTGATTCAAAGGTTCTGTACCTTTAAATGTAGGTAGACATTGCCAAACTGGCTTCCAGAAATGTCATCACGATTCAGATTTCCACAAATTATATATCAGAGAACCTATTTTCCCCACACAAATGACTGCCTGGCGAGTTACTAATTTTTAAAAATTTGTGCCAACTTGGTTGACAACAGAAGTGTATTCCATTGTGTAAACATTTATTTTTTATTTATTTATTTATTTTTTTTTTATTAAATCATAACTGTATACATTGATATGATCATGGGGTATCATATACTCGCTTCATAAACCATTTGACACATTTTTATCACAGTGGTTAACATAGCCTTTCCGGCGTTATCTCAGTTACTGTGCCAAAACATTTACATTCTACATTTACCAAGTTTAAGATGATGCAGTTAGAACGTGTTTTTGTATTCTTTGCTGTTCATTTGCATGTGTAAATTGCCTCTTGGTAACTTTTGCCCTTCTCCCCGCTGGGTCATCTTTAGCCTTGTGTCATTTCCCAGGGTGATCATCGTTCAACTTGTTTTTTTTTTTTTTTTTTTTTTTTTTTGTAGAGACAGAGTCTCACTGTACTGCCCTCGGGTAGAGTGCCGTGGTGTCACAGGGCTCACAGCAACCTCTAACTCTTGGGCTTACGCGATTCTGTTGCCTCAGCCTCCCGAGCAGCTGGGACTACAGGCGCCCGCCACAACGCCCGGCTACGTTCAACTTGTTTTAAAGCCTGTCTGGGCAAAACTGAATCAGGATGATGACTCTTCTCTAAATGGGTTCAAAACATGTGGTTGGGTTAATCTGAATGGAGTCTTTACCAGTGTTAATTATATATGCTGTCACTATTTTCTTCTTTTAACTTTGTGGAGGATTTTATCACACAGAAGTTTTACAATTTTATGTATGAACAAATTTTTTCTGTCATTGGCCCTCTTAGCTTAGTGGTCTTCCTAGGGATATTCCTCTATCACAAGATTGTCATAACATTCACCTATTTTTTTGCCTCCTCTGCTTATTTTGTGTGTTTTTATTTCCTATTTAACAAATGTCTAAGGAGTACTTAATAGGAGCCAGGCACGTTGAAACAGTGATGAATGATTCAAAACGTCTCAGCCCTCACGAGTTTATATTTTACTCTACAGACAACAAACCCTTGAACAAAGGCATTGCATATCAGATAGTGATAAATTCTATGTTCTAAGATAGAATAGAGAAATGGGAAAAGTGAGCTTCTGTGTGGGCACCTTAGCAAGGCAGCACAGGCGGGGAATGCCTTTCAAAAGAAGTGATACTTGAAGAGACCCAAGTCATTGAGAAGAGTCTGACTTATAATGATATTATGCAAGAAGGTCCCAGATAGAAGTGACAGTGCTCAGGTCTTGAAGGAGAAGTGAATTACACACATTTAAGAGGCAGAAAGAGGCCTTGGTCCAGGAGAGCAGAGAATGTAGAGCAGGTCAGTAAGGAGATCAGAGAAGCTGGCTATCAGCCACTTTAGATTTTACTGCGATTTTATTAGGACCTATTATCAGGGTGGTAATGTAAAGTGAATCCTTGAAAAATATATATATAAGGGACTTCTGCTTCCAAGTGTGAAATAAAGGTTTAATGATCTTCTTAACCAAGCTTTCCAAATATGTTTATTGAATCATGCACTTTCCTCACTTATTTATATATGTGAATGTATACACGTATGTACAATGCATCCGTGTCTGGACTCTGACTTAACTGGTTTAATGACTGATTATTGTTCAGTATCACAACTTTAATTACTACAGCTTTAGAATATTAACATATTTTAGGCATTGGAAGATAACGTTATCAATTTTTCAAAGTATGGCAATTCTTAAGCCTTAGTTCTGCTTGATAAATAATGCCCACTAACATTAATTTAGCACTAACTAACTGTATGCTAGGCAAATAGTTTATATGGATGAACCCAACTTAATCCTCCCACCAATACTAAGAGATATAATTATTATTCCTGATGAGGAAGCAGAGCCCACACAAAGTTTAATAACTTGCCTAAAGATACCCAAATATTCCACCATGGAAAATAGATGGAAAATCTGAGTGACCTGGCTCCTGAGTTCATCATGAACTTCAACACTGAAGCACTCACTACTCTATATTGACTCAGATGGACTTTACCAATTTGTCAAGTTAACGGCAAAAGCCCTATTGTTTATTTAAACGGAAGGTTATTTTATGTGGCTCTTCTTTCGTATTTTCAGTAAGATTTCATGCTTTTCCTTACAGTGGTCTCTAGGAAGCACCGGAACAGTTTGCTGGCAGGCAGATGTGAAGCCCGTTTCATTTCCCCGGTTTCTCTGCGGCCACTCTGGGGTAGGAGTGGCTGCCGGCCTCCTCCTCCTCCGGCTCCTTTCACATCTCTCCCTCTTCTTCATCTTTGCTGTCCACCTTCCTCTCCCTTTTACCTTTCATAGTCAACTGACTTTTATGCTTTATTGTTAAGCAGCTGCCTTTCTTTTTAATTTTTACTTGATAATTTTCGATTTACAGAAGAGTTGCAAAATAGCACAAAAAGCTCCCATAAAGCTTCCCCCTGGCTTCTCTAATATTAATATCTTGTGTAATCATAGTCCAAGTATGAAAGCTTAGAAATTAATATGGTACAATATTATTAGCTAAACTAAAACCTTTATCCAGATTGCTCACGTTTTTCCATTGATGTCCATCTTGGTTCTGGGTCCATCTAGGATTCCACGTTGTGTGTAGGTGTCTTATCATCTTGGTCCTTTCTCATCTGTGACATTTCCTCAGTCTGTCCTTGTATGACAGGACTTTGATGCTTTGGGAGAGTATTCATCACCGAAAACATAAATAAACCTCAACCTAGTGTTTCTGATAATTAGATGGAAATCATGCCTTTGTTTATTGAAATGGCATGCCCTCATTGAACTGCACAGGGAAACAAATGATGGTGCTGTATCTTCACACTTGGTGCCTGTTTCTCCCTTTGTAATTATTAATTAGATACCTTGGGGCAGATACTTGAGACTATACAAATATCCTATTTCTTCTGAAAAATTTGCTTCCTAATTTCAGCATCCATTGGTGGATGTATCCTTGTGACAACAGTTGTTGCTGTATCCTTGGTGTGTTTGGAGCTGAATTGTTTCACACCAATGTCTCTTTCTGGTATGCAAAGCAAAAAAATAAAAATAAAACAGAGTCTCCAAAATAGTCTCCATCAGAGTGAGGCTACTATTATCTTCTAATGAAATAGGATCATAGGTTCATTATCTGTGAGTGCCTTTTTAAAAAAAAAATTTAGCTTGAAATTTCTTTTTCATTTCTGAGTTGGCTCACTGGGGAGAGTTAAAATAGGAACTTACACATCGCAGAGCTAATACGAGTGCTTATAAAATACTCAAATACAGAAAAGGAGAAAATAAACTCTCAGATTTGGGGGAAACAGTGATTCCTCCAAAAATCATGAAAATGTTTCAAATACATAAAACAGTTGAAAGAATTTTACAGTTGACAGCCATGTGCTCACCACTTCTTTTCGTTCCAAAACATTCCCCTATTTAACCCATCAAGTCAGTTTATTTTCCGATGCATTTTAAAATAAATTGCAACTATCTGTACATTTAGCCCTAAATTCTGTAGTATTCATATCCATGACTAGAGTCCAATATTTGTTCATAGTGTTTTTCTCTTATGTACATGTGAATACAGAAATGTGAAGTGTGCATTGGTTGAATTTTGACCAATGCCCACTCCTGTATAACCCACATGCCTATCAAGCCATGTATACTGTCATCAGTCTAGAAGTTTCCTCATACCCCTTTCCAGTCATTTTCCTCCCCACCTCCATAGGCAACCAAATAATGGTTTCTGATTTCTTTTCCACAAAAGAGAAAAATTCCCTGTCAGAACATAATATAAATGTAATCATAGAGCATGCATTTTCAGAATAAGGCTTTTTTGTTCACTGTTTTTGGGGGGTGTTTTAGAGACAGAGTCCCACTGTATCATCCTTGGTAGAATGAAATGGACAGCTCACAGCAACCTCAAACTCTTGGGCTTAAGAGATTTTCTTGCCTCAGCCTCCCAAGTAGCTGGGACTACACGTGCTTGCCACGAAACCCAGCTATTTTTGTATTGTTGTTGCAGTTGTCATTGTTGTTTAGGTGGCCTGGGCTGGCTTAGAATCCGCCAGCCTCAGTGTATGTGGCCTGTGCCCTACCCACGGAGCTAGGGGCGCCGCCTCATTCACTGTTTTAAAGAGGCATCACGTTTCTTGTTCCTTTTTATCTCTAAGCAGCATTCCATCGTATGAACACATCACATTGGCTTATTCATACACCTGGGCTGTTTCTGGGTTTTGCTATTATGAAGATAGCCACTGTAGACCTTCTTGTATGAGTATTTTTATGGACATACTTTTACATTAATTTTCATAAATCTAAGGATTGGAATTGCCCAATCATAGATTAGGCATATGTTTAGTTTCATATGAAACCGACAGATATTTTTCCAAAGTAATAGTATAATCTTGTAAAATTCACCAACAATGTATGAATGTATGCATGAGAGTTCTGATTATTCGTTTTTTTTAAGTTTCGCCACTCTGTCGGAAGAGTAGAGGCATCTCCCTTATGGGTTTAATTTGTATTTCCCTGATGATGAATAATGTTGAACACTGTTTCACATATTTAATATCCACTTATGTGTCTTCACTTGTGAAGTGTATGTTCAACATACACATTTTGCCTACTTTTGTTGGTGTGCACTTCTTTTTATCACTGAGTTTGTAAGGACTCTTTATTTATTTTGGATTCCATTATTTTGTCGGATATGTTTTGCAAATGTAGCCCCCCCAGACTATTGTTTGCCTACTTAGTTTCTTTAAAATGTCTTTTGGTGATTAGAGGAAAGTGTAATTCAAATATAGTATTGGTTATTACAACTACCAACACGTTAGTGGAAAATGTATGAACATTGGAATTATAAGCTCTTATATAGAATATGGTAAGAAAAATTCAGCAAATAGTCAAATGAGTAAAAGATAATGAATATAAATGAAGTCATAACCTTTTGACACCAAGGTAGTTTTTTCTTCTTTTTATGGCAGAAAAACCCTGAGTGATTATATGGAAAAATTCAATAGGTTTGGTGTCAAATGCTATACTCCAAAAGAGAGAGAGAAAGAGAGAAAGAAAAAGAGATTTTAAGAAAATAGAACAAAAGATAACCCTAAAGTATATTTTAGTTTAAGAGAATATAATCTGATTTACTTAAGAGTAGAATTCAAAAGACAAATAGGTCAGTCTGTTAAGAGAGTTGCCCATGACTAAGTAGGGGCAATTTGAGCATGAAAACTGTTTATAGTTATTTGGAACCAGTTCTGTTCATCAAAGGTCATAGTTTATAATGACAACCCAAACGAACTCACTAAGATGAGTTAACATACCACTATGTAATTTCTTGCCAAAAGAGGGAGAAGTAATTCAATTGGTTTTAAAAAATGTAATATTTTATTTAATGAACACAATACCCTTCCCCTAATCTCCTTGACTAATTCAAGTAGTTGCTTAGTAATAGTGATGGATGTTTGTTTTGTTTTTCTGCCTGACTTATGTTCTAGAAAGAATTTTAAATAGTTGAATTGCTTGGGCTGAAATAAGAAGAACACTAAATATGAGGTATAGACCTCAAGCACGCCAGAGGTTTTTGCATCCTTTTTACTCAGAGGGGACAATGTGGCATGTTCTAAACGTGTTCTTCACTAGTCACCTGTAGCTCTGGATTAGGCAGGATATTGCAACTAGAACAGAGCAAGGACAGGGAGGGAATATTTAAAACTCTCCCAGGAAAGGCAAGCTCTTTCAGAACTGGCAGGATCCTCACTTAGACAGCTCATGGGAAATAGTAGGGAACATGTGGAGCCTGTGACTTCAGCTAGGGACAAGCTACGTCATCTCACACTTTGTGTGGAAAAGCTCAAGTAAATATCATTCTTACCTTTTGCCAGTAAAGACATGTTAAATACTTTAATTATGCTTGTTGATGTTTTTCCATCAGTCATATCAGAGTCTTGAGGCATCTCCATACTATTTTCCTAAGAGTTTATACTCACTTGCAGTCCCACCAGCAGTGTATAAGGGTTCCCTTCTCTTGCCTCCATGCCAGTGTTTCTTGTTTGGGGACGTTTTGATAAGAGCCATTTTCACTAGAGTTAGCTGATATCACTTTATGGTTTTGATTTGCATTACCCCGGTGGTTTGAACATTTTTTCATGTGTTCGTTGACCATTAGCATGGAGATGTTGAGCATTTTTTCATGTGTCTGCTGGCCATTAGTCTATCTTCATTTGAAAAGTTCCTGTTCATGTCTTTTGTCCACTTTTTAATGGGGTTGTTTGATTTTTTTCTCGCTGATTTGCTTGAGTTCTTGTAGGTTCTGGTTATCAGATGTGCACATGTGAATACTTTCTCCTGTTATGTGAGTTGTCTATTCACTTTATGATTGTATCCTTAGCTACGCAGAAAGACACCACATGTACTCAATCCCAAATTGGAACTAGTCAGCGACGAACATTCATATGCACACATGGAAGTAAAACTCAATGGAAATCAATCAAGTAGGTGGTGGGGGAGGGGGGGTTGAGTAAATCATACCCAACTGGCACCATGCACATATGCTGGGTGAGGGAACACTTATAACTTTGACTTAAAATATACAAAAGCAAATTATGCAACCAAAATGTGTGTACCCCTGTAATCGGAAATTCAAATAAAAAAGTTTGGGGGCACAAACATACAGAATCTTACATTCACATTTGCCATTGTAAATAATTTATACCCTAATTACATTTCTGAGCAAGTTATTGTTGGGTATGAGGTATATATAAAATATATAAATGTATATAAGTATATATAATAATGTGCAGATGGACTTCATATGTGTGCCTATGTGTATGCAAATAGGGATTCCAGATAATTATGCATAGCAATTTAATACGCAAGTAATACTATATATAATGTGTGTACACATACATGCATATGAAATCTAGATGCTTACTGAACGATCTTACATATTTTGATAGATTTTAAATAGACTCTCTCCTAGACTTTTAGATACACAACCTATAAAATTGGCAATATTTTATAATATTTAAAATTCTCATTATCTTTTTCTGTGTTATAGCATTGGCTAGAGTGCTAGCCTATACAGAAGAATTTTAGACAAAGGAAATGATATGAGTTTCTTTGCAAATGTGTTAATAATAATAAAAGCTTATACTTTTACATATTAGGTGCTGTATTTAGCATTTTATTTCCATGAACTAGGTTAATACAAAAAATAACAATACGAGTAAGGTATTATTATTTCATATTTGAAAAAAGCTGAGAGGTAAATGTATCAAAGGCTCTGAGGCTAGTAAACAATGTAATGAATTCATGAAATCAACTCAGAATTTTTATTTAATATTCTAGCAGAACCTGAACCAGAAAGATGATGTCTAAATTTTTATACAAAATGCATAGTAACATGAATCTGAATTCTGTTTGATTTTTTTTCCATCCAATGTTTTAAAATGTATTTACTTACCCTTTTCTTGCATCAGAAAGATGAAGAAAATTGGCATAACTCCTTAATATGATAACTGTCACCTGAGATAGCATGCCTTAATGAATCCAACGTTTTCTGTTCATGGCAAGAATGGTTAAGTGTAACCAAGACAATTCAGAGATTCCCTGTGTTCCTGGGAAAAGGATAATTCAACTGAAACCTTGAAGATATTTGGTAGTCTTTAGAGCATGAGGAGCTCAGCGAACAATTGACAGAAGAAGGGAAGAACTTTCCACATATACGGGAAACTTGCAGAAAGAAAGAATCATGAGCTGACTTAGCAGTCTCACCCAAATTTCAAAAATGTGAGTTTCAGAGAAATTTCAATAACATGAAATATAAAATCCACTGGTAGTACAGTGCTGATGAAAAACTGCTTGCCATAGCAATTTACTAATTATTTTTAAATTTACTAATTAATGATAAAGCTTTATTATCATTTTATAACCTAAGAATTTCGCAGTTGTCAAGAAAGAGAGTGAAAAGTGTAGATCACACTCTAAATAGCTTACTATAGTTAGTCAAAAAAATTTTTTTAACCTAAGAATTGGGGCTTGGTCCATGCTATCCACAGGGCACTAGACTTTGGGAATAGTCCTTTACCCTATTGTATCAAGGTTCATTTCCTGTTTTTTCCCAGCAGCTCAGGGCCCACTCTCTTACCCTTTGTACTTACTGTTTTCTCAGAATTCTACTTTTTCATGGGTCATTTCTTTCTCAATATTTTTATTCTTTTCTGTTCTCTGTGGGATGGAATCAGGCTATATTTATTACTCCCTGCTAGCCTCACAAAAGGATGTTTTTTAAAAAGATGAATAGTATTCCATTCTGTCGCTCTACCACATTTTCTTTATTCATTTATCCATTGACAGATATTTAGGCTGATTGCATACCTGGCTATTGTGAATAATGCTATCACAATGAACACAGGGGTTTAGATATCTCTTTGATATGCTATATCAATAATTATACAGCATTATTGTCAGTTAACAATTTTAAAAATAATTTCATAATCAAGTTAATAGAAGGAGTGCTTTCTTTGGAGTTATGGCCCTTAGATTCATATCGTAGCTGCCAGTGACTGTGTCTATGACATTGCACCAGTTTTTGTTTGCTTTGTTTTACTTCTTTGCTCCTCAGTTTACTTAAATACACATTGAAAATAATATGTATTATTTATGCAGTAGTTACCTACCTCATATGACTATTTCAGGCTTTCTAGGAAGTACTTATTACTATAAATGCATTAAATATGTGTGGTTTCTTCTGAATCATGCACTGTACTAAACTGTAAAATAAACACATGCATAACAACAGACACATTCTGGAGTTGCTTCTTGTCTCGTAGATGACGAAAGTATGAAATGACCTAGCACAGATTATGGCATGCAGCAGTTTGATGAGAGCTATATAATTCTGAATGAAATCAGCACATTGTACCCCATACATACATTAATGTACACATGATCTATGCGTTTATGATTCAATTTAAAAATCCAAAAAAAAAAATAATAACTCTGAATGAGATAATCTCTTGTCAGAAGTTTACCAAATAGGAACATAATTTTAAGGTATTTGTTTGATCCAAAATCTAGACTTTAGATTTTTAGATATTTTTACACTCTGCTTCCCTTAGTGAAGACACTTCCATCTCAGGATTTTGAAGGAGACATCTCTGGGTTTTAAAATTTCCCAGAAGGCAAGTTCAAATAGCAGGCTTGCCATAATTAGTGTCAATGAGCTCTTCCTTGCCTAAGAAAGATGTAAGCTATGTACTTTCAGGGACGACCAATTTTGCATTGTCAGAGAGTGCGTTGGGTCAAATCAGCTTGTTCATTCCACCTCCGGACTGAAAGGTAAGCAGAGCCTTTGTTGTAGAATTCCAGAACCATAGAATGTCAGAGCAGGAAGGCTCCTTTCTGAACAGCTGGTACCACTGCCTCATTTCAAGCGTGGAAACTGAGGCTCCTACAGGAAAACTGAATCATCTTATACCCAACAGAGGGAACAGAATTCAATCACAGGAAAGATCACCAAAGTCATGCCTTTTAGTTTATCAGCACCATGTCACACTCAGCTGAAAAAGGAGGCTTCTCCAGTGCCAAAGAACTAAACTGAACTGGGAAAAAATTCTAAACAATGCATTTTTTCAAATTTTGTATTGATACAAATTTGTGTACCTACTTATGGGGTGCATGTGATATTTTGTTACATGCATAGACTGTGTAATGATCAAGTTGGGGTATTTGGGGTGTCTTATTTATCATTAATAAATAAGGATATTATTGGGTATTTATCGTTATTGTATGTTGGCATCATTTCAACTCCTCTCATCTAGCTATTTTGAAATATACAATACATTGGTGTTAACTATAGTCACTCTACTGAATCAAACATAACTTATTTCTTCTATCTAATTGTATGTTTGTACCCATTAATCAACCTCTTTTTATCCTTCCTACCCCCTCCCACACATTCTTCCTTGTCTCTGGTAAATAATGTATCTTTAAGACACCAATTTAAAGGTAATCTCCGGATAAATGGTTATTTACAAATAGCCATGAGACTTAACTTCCTTCCCTGGTTGCCTATCCAAAATCAATCATTTTTCAACAATCACTTTAAAGCAGCTCAAACGCTTCCCAGCCTTATCCACAGTTGCCTAGAGCCATCTCCAAGCCCTGCCCCACAGTCACTCAAGCCCAATGTACACAAATCCTTTTTTTCCCCGGCTAGTCCCTACCCTTAAGTACCTTGCAGTCTAGTAGGGGATGTTTTATGAGTTGGTCAGGAAAAAAGCCACATTCCATGTGAATCCAAGGGAGTTAGCTTGAATTGTCTACCCATCCATGCTCCTGCCAAAAGTGCTGGTAAGAAAATTGAGATGCATAAATGAGTAAAATATGGGCCACACTAAGCATTGATTTCTCCACATTTTCTAAGTTCTATCCCCAGATTATCTTTAATACCAGGATTCCATGTGGCTGCACTGAGTTGTTTCATAGTCAGTACTAGCTGGTCTGTCACCTACATATGTCTTAGAGCAGACATCCTCAAACTTTTTAAACAGGGGGCCAATTCATCATCCCTCAGACCATTGGAGGGCTGGACTATAGTTTAAAAAAAAAAAACAAAACTATGAACAAATTCCTATGCACACTGAACATATCTTATTTTGAAGTAAAAAAACAAAACGGGAACAAATACAATCACAGCACCTCATGTGCCCCGTGGGCCAGAGTTTGAGGACTCCTGTCTTAGAGGATGCAAAGCTGTTATAAGTCCCTTGCTTCCCCAGCTGTGCTTGTTTGATTACATTCTTTACATATTTGATCTGTATCCCTACCCTCACTTTCCATCCAGAGTACCAGCATTCCTTCAGCATCCAAGCTTCCAAGTTCCTGAAGGCACACAATGCCGATGGCCTTCCTCCATTTTAACAACTCTTTCCAATGGTATACCAACTCAACTTCATTTTTGCTAAAATTACAAAACAAAAACAAAGAACAAAAAACCTTGACTTCTGTAATTTGCACACATAGGATGCAATTTTATCTCATGATGGGCAGCATGGATGCATGTGGTCTATGCTGGCACAGCAGTTCATCAATGGCTTCAAAGACCCAGTGTGCTTCAGCCTCTATGCCTCCATTCCCAGCATGCTCGCTTGTCAACCTACATTGGCAAGATGTCATTGGCTCCCTCAGGTGTTACATGTGGACTCCAATAGGAAGTAGGCATCCTCTACTGGCTGCATCTATCCCATCCATCAGAAAAGTTCAATCTTTTCCAGACACCTGAGCAGACATATACTCAGGCCACTTTGATAGCAAATGTGTCACATGTGCCCTACTCAAAGCAAGGGATGCTGGGGATATTGCTTCCTTGAACAATATCGGGGTTCCGGTGGCCTATGATGAACCAACCAAAACCCCTTCCAGGCACCTGAGCCCTGCTGTCCCTAACTTCCCCTCAGCAGATGACGAAGCCACTGAGCTCTATTGAGCACCTGCAATGTGCTGGGGTCTAAGGACATAAAGATGGAGAGCAGGGCGAGTGTATGAGCGTGGAAGCGCCTTTGACCATTCCCTTCCTCACTTCTCTGAGACCTTGGAGAAAGGTGTGGAGGAAATGAATGGAAATGAATGGAGGAAATGAATGACCAAAGCTTAACATGACGGCATATATTTTCCAAGAAGAGTGGCAGGAGGACAAATGAATAACTTCAGTACCCGAAGGAACTCGATTTTCTGCTTCCACGTTAGCTTTAAACGTCATTTTTCCCCAAAGAAGTATGAAAATATTTTCAAACTAATGTTGCCTCAAGAATAAACTATTAACTCTATTCTTGTGATTTGAATGATACATATTTTTAAACTATCTGAATTGAGTTGCTGTTGAATGATTGACATGCCAGTATATGTTTTGTATGCAAAATCTCCCATTTGAATTTTATAGTTCACCTTTCTTACTTGAGAGGAAATTATTTTGTCTTCAGGCCTAAAATACTTTGCGTGGTTTTGAAAAGCATGTAGACAGACCCTAAGCATTGCATGTGCAGTGTTCAATAAATAAAAATTCCCTGAAGAGGGATATCCTGGAGTGCTACTTAGAAATTGCCTCAATCTATTCAGATTCAGTTTTCCGTCAAATGAGAAATGAAATCCAACTCCCACTTTGTTCTTCATCCTGATCCTGCTTTATTTTCCTCTACAGCACTTATTAACTTCTGACACTATAGTCTGTTCATTTACTTGAGTCTGGTTTCCTAGAACCCACTGTAAGTTTCCTGAGAGCAGGAGCTCAGCGGTGTTGGTTTTCAGCTCTGCTCCTCATACCTACAACAGCACCTAGCACACAGTTGATGATCAGTGATTTCATGGAGGAATGAATGAATCCCAAAAGGCAGAAGGAGGTGACCAAGCAAAACACTTTTCTTTTTCCTGTGTCTGCTGGAATCTTACTGAATGTTGGATTCCTCTAGGTTCAATGTCAGGGTTAGCAATTACCATCCTTTTGCCACCTTCATTGTGTTATGTAACATTGAATAACTGGTGTTCAGAACTCCAAGACCCCTTGAAAATTTACTAACAATATTCTTAGGCTCATTTGTAAAATAAACAACTTGAAGCCCAGAGAGGCTAAAGAACTAACTCCTGGTTATCAGAGACCAATCTTCAGCACAATTAAAAACAGAACTCAGACTCAAAAAATCTTTCATCTTATTTCTCTCAAACCTCCACAGACACATAAAGTATTCATGGAATGTTAAGTGGCTCTGAAATTTTAATAACCTGGCTTATTGGACTATTATAAGAAACCTGTAACCTTCTTGTCACTAAGAAATGACTTTTGTGTGCACGAGAAACGCGAGACTTAATTCTGCTAGACCGTAAAACATCCCTTACCATTCTTCCTAGGGTAGGAGATTCTGATTTGTAAAAGGTCCTAAAGCAAATGTTTGTCAAGCAGACTCGAATAGTGCTGTGGTATTTCAAGTTAATGTATTTTGTCTTTAATTGCCATTTCCAAATCCTTTCCATTGTTATATATCTACATGAAATATATAATTAAACATGTATTTTTATAAATACCCATGTGCTGTATACATCAGACACTAAATATCATGCTACATATATAACATATTTAATGATATATGTTATTATTATATATATCATAATTATATATGATATATATTTTATTAAATCATAGCTGTGTACATTAATGCAATTATGGGGTACAATGTTCTGGTTTTATATACAATTTGAAATGTTTGCATCAAACTGGTTAACATAGCCTGCATGGCATTTTTTTAGTTATTGTCTTATATATGATATATTATGTTATTATATGTTATATATGATACATATTATATGTTATATATGCAGCATAATACACACACCCCTATAAAACCACGATGCAAAATTTTCTTGCTTCCTCCTTTACCAACTATATAAGCTTTAAAAAGATCAGGATTTCTTTGATCCTCGTTTTTATTATAGAAGTAATATAAATAACAATTGCAAGAATATTTTCCTACTTATCTTGATGGTTTGTTCAAAATTTAAAATATAATAATAATCCTTATTTTGTACCATGAGATGCAGCTTACTGAATCTGATATAAAATACTAAATACGAGTATTGTGTACCAATTAAGATCATGAACTATGGATCAGACTATCCTGTTTAAAATTCTGGTTCTGCCACTTACTAGCTGTGTGACCTGCAGCAAGCTGCTTAATCCCATCTGTGAGGTTTATTTTTCGTGTATAAAATAGGATTATAATAGTAGCTACTTCTCAAGGATGTTTAGGGTTTGACGGTACCAATGTATGTAACATGCTTAGAACAATGTCTGGTACCTAGCAAATGCCCAGTGTTAGCTGCTACTACAATGTATTTAAGAAATCATTATTGTATCAACAGACCTAGATAGATAGCTAGATATACATGCAAACTAACACGCATAGAGCTGTAGAACTGTTGCATTTATGTGGTTATAGATAGTGCAGGAAAAGATTCCACATAGCCAGTGAACTCAGTAGCTCTGTTATTTTTATTGTTTCTTAATGGAGACCACAGAAGTACATGGGAAATATGAGAGTGTGGTTGCAGCAATCTACTATAGTTCAGTTCATATTGCAAATCCCTTAAGTATATCACTAACTTTCCATATTGTTAGAATTTAGTCCTTGCAAATACAGCCACCAGCGCCTGGGCAGAACACAGCAGCTGCCCAACAGGTGTTGAGAAATATGAGAATTGAGGGGAAAACCATAATTCCCAGCAGGGAGCGGAGTCTCTTTTAATGTTTTATTGAGAAAAAATGGAGGCGAAGTAAACATAAAGGAAGCAGTAGCATTGTGCCTAAATAATGAAAGTTACGCTTAGGAGTGGAGATAAAACAAAGATTCGCTCTGTCCTGTGAGCTGAATTTTTCCAACTCAGACTAATAGGAAATTTGCTTCATTCTTAGCATTATCTTGGATGGAAAGTTTATCATCTGCCTTGATGTTAACACAAGCCATCATGACAGGAAGCTGTGCATTTGCTAAGTAACATTTGCTTGCTTATTTCAGCCACACAGCAGAGCTGGGAGAACCCTTCTCATGATCAGAAAGCAGCTTTCTTTTCCTTAGAGAACCATTATTTGATGTCCCGTCCAATTCACTTAGACACTTTGGTTATTGTGTTTCAGGATTTCTCTATAGCTCTCCAGCTAGATATTTCACCTCTCAGAGCTTTTTTCATGAAGTAGATTTGATGACTAATCACATCATTCATTGAATCTATAATAGTTTGAATTCTATGTGCCCTGAGTTGAGCTAGATACTGTTGATATGATAAAAGAAATATATGGGTTCAGGGAATATAAAATTTTTATGGAGATTTATATGCCTTAAAACATTTAAGAGCAAGAGATGCAGCTTGCTATCTAGGATGCAACTTGATTAATTTCTCATTTTCCTTGATACAGTTCAAACTATCTATCTTGGTCTGTGTTACATCTTGTTGCCTACATAGCACGGTGATGATATCATAGCAGTCAAGATTTACTAAATAAATGAATGGATGAAGGAAGGAAGGTGACTTAACATATATTAATAACTACAAAAACTTCTATTTTGAACTAAAATAACTCTTCTAGAAGTCAAGCCTAAACAAATAATATAAAATAAACCCTTAGGGCAAAGATTGGTTAGATTGTTTATCAAGGTCATTTTCTCGTGTCTGGATACATGTCAGGACTGCCTCTCCCATCATCCCTTGCAGTGAGGTGAAGTCATGTGACTGAATTGTGGCCAGTGACATGTGAAACAGAAATTTGTGTTAAGTCTGTCTTCACGAAACTCACAGAATTGTGAAAACAGAATGAGGATGTAAAGTTAAAGGAAAGCCCATTTACTTAAGTATTCAGTCTGTGCCATGGATAATTCTAGAGACTTTGCAAAACTCTTACAATAGCCTTTTAAAATAGGCACTGTCATCTCCTTCCTACATATCAAAAATTGAGATCCAGAGAGGCTCAATGATTTTTCCAAAGCCACACAGCAAGAAACAAGCAGCAAAGCTTAGATCAAGATCCAAATCTATGTAACTTCTTTTCCTGAGAAATTCTAATAGAAGCCCCAAATGGCTTATGATATTAAAGAAAAACCAGAGAGATGGATTATTCTGGGAGTTCAAAAGAAACTCCAAAGTTAGAACTGGTGGGAGGATAAGAAACAAAGGGGCAGCATTTTGGGTTGCTGTTATAAATAGATACTTGGGGCAGCGTCTTAGTTTCAAAGCAAAGCCCTTGCTTTGTGGGTTACTTGGAGAGGGCTTAGGGGCAGCTGCCTGGCATTAGTTGGAAATATCCCAGCCAGGCTTCAGCATCCCTCAAGTCTACTTTCTCTATTTGCAAAGGCTGGCGTGACTTTGAAACCCTGCTTTCTAAAGTCCTATCTCTGCACACTTGGAAACAGGCCTGTCAGAGGCCATCAGGACGTGTTTACTCACCCCTTCACAAGCAAGCATTTTAAAAGGTGCATCTAATCCATTCAGGTCCATCATAAACGACAAGAGCCTGCACATTACCATAGTTACCAAATCATCACTCCGAGTCCCCATCTATCTCCTGTCTGTTACAGACGCTGAGTGAGGGGACACGCGCAGCAAGTAAGCTGGAAGCCTCTCTCTGCTCCACTCTCAACCATTCCCCTTCTTAAAGCCACAAACGTGAGCAGATAAATATAAATCCATGAATTAGCTAGACTAGGACTGACATCTCAGAGCATAGGGCTCGCCATGTGAATGAACCAGTGGACAGCTCAGGAGGCCTAGAGACCAACACATGTTTATCCAATCACTCAGATGACCTTTCCGAAACAAGGTTAACAGCATCCCCCCTCCACTGCATCCAAATACACGTTGATTCCAATCTTCACTACCAGATTTAGTACAGACTCCACAGTTGAACATGCAGCACTCAGTAATTGGTCTACAGACCACCTTTCCAATCTTGTCACTCCTTCTTCAACCATAAGACTTATCTCGAGTGTCCCCTCCTCCAGGAAGTCTTCCTGGCTCTGTCAGATCCATTTCCTTGCAGCTGCTCAAAACACATTTTATTTTGCTGCTGCTCTCTTTACGTGTCTGTCTCCCCCACCCGTGAGTGACAGAAAGCTAAGAGGCTGCATCTTACTCATTTTTTTAATCTTCCACGGCGATGAGCACCCTGCATGATACATTGTAGGCACATCATCAAGTCGGAGTAAAATACGACTTCACCTCTCACCTCTATCCATTCCAGCAGCTCCAGCCACCCTGAATGATTCCTAGGACGTGCCTGCATCCCAAGCCCTCTGTGCCTTTCCTGATCCTCTTCTCTTTGTGTGGGGGACTCCCCCCCCCACCAGCCCCCCATGAGCCACACTACACTTCTGTCTGAAAAAATTGCAACCATCTTGCCCTTCCCCTCAAGTTCTGCTCTACGTGTGAAGCCTTCTGTGACTCCCCAAGGCAGAACTGATTGTAATCTCAAATCCCAAATTCTTCCTTGGGCTCTGAGTGGTTGACTGGGTCTGTCTCATCCAGAGGTTGCCAAGTTCCTCCAGGGCAGGAATCAAGCCTTCCCCAGGTGCTGCACCTGCCCTCTAGCAGCTGCTTACCAGTCTATGTAGAATTTAATAATAAAATAACCAACAGTCATTAGAAATGATTTTCACATCATCTGCCTTCTGGCTCCCTGCAAAAACACTGCTGGAACCCTTTCGTCTCCCTACCGCAGTGAGACCCTGTTTGACAGATCACTTCACATCTCACACCTGAGCTGTAAGCTGTGAGCAGTGGCTCAGGGAGGACAGGAAACATGGTGAGTGATGCTTCTCCAGCAAGAACAGAGGCAGGATGGGTTTTAAAGTGCTTGCCATTTGGAGCAGCAGCCTAAGATCAATCACTACCCTTGTTCTTGCCAAGCCTTGAGCAGAGGATTTTGTTTCCAGTCTGCCTGTCAGGAGAACAAGTTTCTCTCCCTAGACCTGCCTTTGGGCTAATGTGATCGAAAAGTCAGGGAAGGGGAGGGGGGAAAAAGGTAGGAAAATGTAACAAAATGGTAGGGAAAAAATACATGCTCCCAAACTTTTAGTTTGATGAAATAAACCAAAGCAGAAGTTTTAGGTTTGATCAAGCTTGTTCTTTAATCACCACTAAGCTAGCATATAATCTTGGTAAAATTATTATACTTAATCTCCCTAAAACCCTGTTTCTTTACCTACAAAGGGGTGGATTGTGGATTAAAGAAGATGATGCATGTTTCAAACAAAAAGCACTGAACAGTGTCTAAGAAGAAGCTCAGGGAGTAGGCATTACTGTCATCACTAAGTTGCCAGGAGGAATTACACCATCGTATCCTGTTATATTTGTAACTTCTGTCAGGTTCCCTGAGCAGACTCTGAGATGGGATCCATGGACAAGTAAATTATAAAGGAAGTGCTCCCAAGAGGCACCGGTGAGGGCCTGGGGAAGCAGGACACCCCACACACCCCACATATGACTGCAGGCACTATCTCAGCTCAGGCTTTAAGGGGACATTGGAGTGTCAGTTACATCTCAGAGGAAGCCCTGACTCTGGACAAAGGGGCTAAGGTTTTATACTCTCTCAACCTCAGTTATTGGCTAAGGTCACCTCAGGAGGACACACACACAATTCCAGGCACACTGATTCTTGGAGCCTCAGGCAAAGCAGCTCCAGTATCCCAAGAGTGATCTTCCAAAGTGGATTACGAGGCACTGTCCTTCGGAGGCAAACTGCACATACCCCACTCAGGAGTGGGCACCTGGAATCAGGAAGGGGAATCTGAGGACAAATGAATGGGGCACTGTCTGTGTCCACTGTTCTTGGAATAAGGCACTTTTAAAAACAGCTTCATGGAGGTATAAATGATATATAAAAAATGCACTTATTTAATATATACCATTTTATGAGCATGGACATATGCAAACACCCGTGATACCATCATAATAATCAAGGCAATAAATATACCTATTACCTCCAAAAGTTTCCTTGTGTCTGTCTGTGTTTGGAAGGGGTGGTTATTGTTTGTAGTAAGGACACCTAACATGGGATCTTTCCTCTTCAATTGTTAAGGACATAATACCGTACTGTTAACTGTAGGCACTATGTCCCATATCAGATCTCTTGAGCTTATTCACCAGCAATAGCTGTAACTTTATGCTCATTGAATAACATATGAGTTCAGACTAATTGTCCGAGTTTGGATGAGATTGTGAACTCATCCTAGGAAAAGGACTGCATACCTCATTGCTGAATATCACTATGGTCAACGGCCTCGAAGTCCTCCCCTTGGGAAGCTGTACACTGGCACCAGCACCTACTCCATTCCTCGAAGCACTTATTTTAGAATGAGATCGTAAACTTAATTGTCAGACCTTTACAACAACAGCTCTGACGGCCATTCCAGAAAAAGAACTCCAAAATTACTTTGAAGGGTAGACTAGAGACTGGAGTTGGTTGCATAGCTTCCCAAGAGGAGGACTTCGAAGGTGATCATAATGACATTCAGCAATGAAGTATATAGCACTTTTTCTAGGATGAATTTGCAAACTTAATTGTCCGACCTTGTATACTTGTCAGATAACTTCCCATTTTCCTTGCCCTCTGTTCCCTGGCAACCACCTTTCTGTTTTCTGTTTTGGTATGTTTGATTATTTGGGGTACTTCATGTAAGTGGAATCATGTATTTGTCTTCTTTTTTATTTACTTGACTTATGTCTTCCTGGTCCATCCATCTTACTGTAAATGGATGGCATGGTACCTTTCCTGAGGCTGAATAATATTCTATTGAATGTATATCCCTGATGGACATTTGCATTGTTTCCATATCTCATTTATTGGAAATAATGCCACAGTGACCCCGGGAGTGCTGATATCTCTTAGAGATCCTGATTGCAGCTATTTTGGATATGTAGCCATAGGAGGGATTGCTGAATCACATGGTTGTCCCATTTTTAATTTTTGAGGAACCTCCACAGTTTTCCTAGTAGATTCACCATCTCATATTTCCACCAACAGTGTACAAGGGATTTAATTTCTCTACAACCTCATCAACACTTGTTGCCTTTTTTATAACAATAGCCGTCCTCATAGGTGTGAGGTGATATCTCATTGATGTGCATTTCCCTGCTGATCAGTGGTGTTGAGCACTTTTTCACGTACTGTTAGCCATTTATATGTCTCCTTTGGAGAAATATTTATTCAGGTCCTTTAATCACTTTTTGTTTTAATTTCTGAATATTACAGGGGTACAAATGTTTTAGTTACATGAATCGCTTTTGTACAGTTTGAGTCAGAGTTATAAGTATGCCAAATTTTTTATCAAGGTTAATTTTTTTCATTTTTCTTTTGAGTTATAGAAATTCCTTATAGATTTTTGGATATGAACATTTTATCAGATGTGTGTTTTGCAAATATTTCCTCCCATCTGATAGGTTGCCTTTGACCCTATTGATCATTTTCTTTATTGTGAAAAAGCTTTTTAGTTTGATGAAATCCTAGTTGTCTATTTTTGCTTTTGTTGTCTGTGCTTTCAATGTCTCATCCAAAAAATTCTTGCCAAAACCAACGTCATGAAGATTTTCTCTGCTATTTTCTTCTAGTAGTTTTACAGTTTTAGGTCTTACGTTGAAGTCTTTTCTTCAGCATGATTTTAGTGTATGGTTTAAAATAGGGGTCCAATTTCATTCTTTTGCATCTGGATTGCTAGTTTTCCCCACACCTTTTTTTTGAAGATATTATCCTTTCCCCACTGTACATTCTTGGCACCCTAAGCTTGTTCTTATTCATTATCCAGTTGATCCCCACTGCATCTCTGTGTGTTTGATAATGCAGGCTTTATTAAGTCCACATGGAAGATAAGTAAATTCAGTGTTCAGAAAAGTAATATGATTTCCTCCATTACCCAGTTAGCAGAGAGGAAACTCTGGCACGACCTTCCCGACTTTGCAATCAGAAACTGCAGGAGGAGGCAGCTTGGGAAGACCCTGAGCCTTCTGGGAATCTTGCAATTGTTGTTAATAATTCCACCATGGGCTCATGACTACTATGAAAATACCATTATTGTGTATAAGTATTATACATAGACATCTTTTTTTTACTTGCAAGGGTGTTGGTGTATAAGTGTATACATCTGTGTGTGTTTGTGAAATCACGTCCACCTAAGAAAAAAGACAAAAAAGATGTTAACTAAAAATGTTAGGCAGAGGTTGGGAGGTAAGAAAATAACCCACAGAGAATGACCTGTGGTACTTCTAGGGCAGGCGTCCTCAAACTTTTTAAACAGGGAGCTAGTTCACTGTCCCCCAGACCATTGGAGGGCTGGACTATAGTTTAAAAAAAAACAACTATGAACAAATTCCTATGTACACTGCACATATCTTATTGTGAAGTAAAAAAAAACAAAATGGGAACAAATACAATCACACCGCCTCATGTGGTGGTTTGAGGACCCCTGTTCTAGGGAAAGACCATCTGCCAAAGCAGGTGCTGAAGAGAATAGAGAAATAGTAGAGTGTCTCCAGGGGACAATGGACACTGACCTTGTGTGAATGGACCCTCCAAACTACTGAGACCTCTGTCTCCTGACTCAGCCCACAGTGAGCTTGTCTGAACTCTCAGGGCTCTTTTCCCAAATGGAGCAGTTTTGAGCTAGGCCTATGAGGACAGCCCAGCTATCTGCTGCTTGCCCTTGGTCTCAGAGCTGCTTGTCCTTCTGCCACTCTTATTGGCAGTGGGGAGGGGACCATCCTTTGCTGATTACAAGTTAATCGATGGAGGAAAAACCAGTGGAGAGCCATAATTGAATGTCCCTTGTTGCTGTCAAGGTCTCACGGAAAAGCAATGTCACGGAGGATAAGACCTGCAATATTGAAATTGTATGGAAAATAAAGGGGACCACCGCTCTCTCATGGCATGTGGCAATCTATATTTCTTCACCAAAGCTTATATAGGCACATAACTTAATCAATAAACACATGACTTAAACCTTGGCCTCAGGCCTTTTACTGCCTGGTACTTACGAGCCTGCCTACGGATAAACCAGATTAACTGATAACCATTTTACTAACATTATCTAAAGCTATCCTTATGGGCTAAAGTTTAACCAGTTTAACTGATAACTACTTCACTAAAGTTATTCTTACGATAAATAATCAAAAACAAAACCACAAAACAAGATTCTGGGGAAATAAGCTGTTTGAATGCTTTGACCATCTGGAGGCTATTAATCATCTTTAGGGAGTAGTCTGGAAAATCCTGAGATATACAGGTGACTGCCTGTAGCCCTGCCTCCACGACGCTCCACCCTAAATCACTTTTACATGATTAGGTTTTAAGCCACATATGGAGTTCTATCCAGGATTTTTTCCTTTCTAACTCACGAAAGACTTTAAACTTGCCTTCACAAAATAGAACCATTTAAAGATTTACTTATAGGCTTTTCACCTATAGTCCCTACCCTTCTTTTGTCACACTTCTCCTACCCAACCTCCCACGAATAGATAGTGGAAGAAGAAACAAAAGCCCACAATTCTCAAGAAACCATAAAGCTCTACTGTTGTTCTGTATTTGTTCCTTACAGTTTCTGCTGGAAAGGAAAGTTAAGTGCCTCCATTAGAGCTTGAGAAGCCAAATCTAATCTGGAAGATGTTCCTGAGTTAACCTAATAGTGCCAGCACACTTTTTGCTTTTTCAAATTACTTTTGTATTTGAGACTTTATTTGTAGACAGTTCTGCAAGATGGCCTTGAAAAAAGGAGAAACCAGCAACAATCAGCAGTGAGGAAATGAGCTCAAGCAAGCAAGATGCTGGACTCTAGACGGGCTTCTCATCAGCTCCGGCTGCAGCCAAGACGACATCTGGGGTGAAACCCAGGTGTCAGTAATTGTTAATACTCCCCAATGATTCTATTGTGCAGACAAGTTTAAGAATCTCTGTCCTTAAATGAATCAAAAAAGCATTTTATTAAATTGAAGTCATTATCAAGAAACACAATGTGAAGTGACATTGAGCAAAACAATTTTATGCACTGCATTTGGAGAGTATATGCATGTCATATAAACGGGGAGGGTCAGGTGTGGAGACACACGTCTATGAAATAACCTACACGGGAGGCTGCATGAGATTGGAGGATCACTTGAGCCCAGGAATTTGAGGCCAGTCTGGACAACACAGCTAGAGTCTGTTGCTAAAATAAATAAGTAAAAATTATTTACAAACAAACAAATGAGGACAGATGAGAAGAGATGAGGATTAGGCCAGATGCAAGCAGAAGATGAGGGATGAGGAACCTTAGTAATATAAACCGGCTAAGACACGGGCAACAGGAATTAGACAATACTATGCTTGGCTGGATAAAGTGGTGACAATAGATTCCATTATTTCAAAGCCACGTACAACATTCTTTCAACGTCTACCATTTTGAAGACAGAAATAGAAAAGAGGCGTTTTAAAATCAGTTTGGATGATATCACCTAAATATCAGCAAGATACCTCTGTGGTAGAAAACAAATACATGCCTAATAAATAAATGAATAAGTTTTACCATCAAAAAAAAAAAAAAAAAGAATCTCTGTCCTAAAGGTAGCTAAGCAGTCAAAGCATCTGTATCTGACATATTGTATGGACCAGGAATTATACCTGCCCAGGAAGAAAGATCTTAAGCCCAGCCTTTCACCAGTTATTTATTGAACTCTTTCTAAGAACAAGACACTGTGCTTAGCGCTCAGGGGACCCAAAGATGAAACTACCCCAAAATCCTCACTGACTTGGGGAGAGGGGTGGTGATGGAGAGTGATACATAAAAAAGTAGGGTGGTGCCTGTGGCTCAGTGGATAGGGCACTGGCCCCATATACCAAGGATGGCGGGTTCGAATCCGGACCCAGCCAAACTGCAACAACAACAACAAAAAATAGCAGGGTGTTGTGGCAGGTGCCTGTAATCCCAGCTACTCAGGAGGCTGAGGCGAGAGAATCACCTATGCCCAGGAGTTGGAGGTTGCTGTGAGCTGTGATGCCATAGCACTCTACTGAGGGTGATAAAGTAAAACTCTGTCTCAAAAAAAAAAAAAAAAAAAAAAGTAATTGGGAGATGTTGGACAAGGGGTACAAATTTACAGTTATAGGATGAATAAGTTCTGGAGCCCCAATGTACAGCATAGTGATTATGCATACTTGAAATCCACTGAAAGGAGATTATAAGTATTCTGATCACATGTACAAAGTTAACCATGTGAGGTGATAGGTTAATGTGTTTGTGGAAATCATTTCATAATGTATATGTATATAAAAACATCACCTTGTACACCTTTAATATATACAAGTTTATTTGTTAATTATACCCCAATAAAGCACCATGTTCCAGAATACATAGGTGAGGTGCTGCAAAAATCCCAGTGTGGGAGGGCATAGCAAGGAATGAGGTTGAACACTATGAAAGATGTGATGTGTCTTATTTGTGAATCAGGACTCTTCAGCCATAGGATGGGCACATCTCAGAGGACACTGGGAGCCTAGGAAACATCACCACTTATCTTCTCCCCCAGGCCTTCATTCTTGGAAGAGGGACACACACACTGATGCACTCACACACCACATACATGTCCCCGCTTATTGAAATCAGCCCAAATATAATGCCCAACCCCAATTTTCTGAAAACTCCATCATTGTATCTACATTCAAATTTCCCTTTCTGCTGAATCTAAAATCTTACTTTTTTTTGAACAGTCTCACTCTGTTACCTGGGTAGAGTGCCATGGCATCATAGCTCACAGCAACCTCCAACTCTTGGGCTCAGGAGATTCTCTTGCCTCAACCTCCTGAGTAGCAGCTGGAACTATGGGTGCCCATTACAAAGCTTAACTATTTTTTTCTATTTTTAGTAGAGACAAGATTCTGGCTCTTGCTTAAGCTGGTCTGGAAATCTGAGGTCAAGCTATCCACCTGCCTCACCCTCCCAGAGTGCTGGGATTACAGGTGTGCGTCACCACACTCCCCACCAGACTTGCTCTCTTTCTTTGGATTGAAACCAATGCAGATGATTAGGATGCTGGTTTCCGCCATAATCTTTGCCCTTGTATGCTTAGTAAACTTTTAAAAATGGAGATGATAAAGGGGATTTATATTATGGAAAAACACATAAATTAAAATGGGAGTTTTATGCATTTTTTGCTTTAACCAGTCCTTGGGCTATGCCTCCACAGATAATGTCTTACTGGTCACATTTCTCCAAAGGTTACAGCCTTTATGGCTCAGCACAACCCCCCTCCCAAAGCACATAAGCACACACATACACACACACACAGTTTTATGCTCATCTCATCTTAATTCCCTAACTTAATTATGCAGAACACTTTAGCTCTTCTGAACTCTCCACCCTCTATTGGATTTTAGGCCTATTTTTAAAAATACCATATCATTAATGTGCCTACTAAAACAAAGGTTCATCCACCCTCGGACTCAACCTTTATCAGCACAGAAAAAAATGGAAGAAGCTTTGAAATTTTGATCTTTCTTCTCTTCTCTCTTTATCACTTCTATAACTGGAAGAAAAGACTACAGAGACTTATTCCCTCCACTGACAAAAATTACGCTGTCCCACGCAATTAGATAATGTTAGTAGCTATGGCTTTCTTCTTAAATACCTTTTTTTTCAGTTCCATTCAATAACAAATACGTTGTTGTCCCTAGACAGCTTAAGTGACTTGCTCTCAAGCCTTATGTAACAAAGGGATAGAGGACATTCCTGGAGCACCTGCTATGTGCTAGGAATTTCATATATATTAATTTAATTTGTCCTATCCCATGAGTTATACACTTTGTAAAAATTATTATTATTGAATAAGGAAACAAAGAGGTTCAAATTACTTGCCCAGGGTTATTCTATCACCATTCCATTGGCCCATGGTTTCAACTGTTTGGTTTTCTCTTAATTTTCTATAGGGAAGTTGAATCCAAATATCCTTCTCTTGTGCATTTACTAGGCATTCAACAAAGTTGCAAAGTAGTTCATTGAGTTCTCCTGTTGTTAATATCTTATAACAGTATTCGTCACAACAAGGAACTAATAGGGATTTTATGACTAATACTTTATTCAAATTTCTTTAGTTTTTACCTGGTGTCCTTTTTCTATCTCAAAATCCCCTCCAGGAATCATCATCTTTAACTGTCATGACTCCTTCAGCTCCCCTAGACTGTAATAGTTTCTCAAACTTTTATTGTTTTGTGGTCATCCTGAGATCTTCGCAGAATGTCCTCCAATTTGCTTTTTTATGATATTTTTCTCATGATTGTACAGTGGTTAAGAGCTTGGGGGAGGAAGATCATAGAAGTAATGCTCTGTTCTCACTGTATTGTACTAAGGGTGTCCACACGACTCATCACGGCTGGCCTTAGTCGAATGACTTGGCTAAGGTGCTGTTTGTCAGGCTTCTCCACTGGAAAGTGACTTGCCACACCCCATTTCCATACTGTACTCTTTGGCAGTTCTTTTTTTTTTCTTTTTTTGTAGAGACAGGCCCTCGGTAGAGTGCCGTGGCCTCACACAGCTCACAGCAACCTCCAACTCCTGGGCTTAAGCGATTCTCTTGCCTCAGCCTCCCGAGTAGCTGGGACTACAGGTATCTGCCACAATGCCCGGCTATTTTTTGGTTGCAGTTTGGCTGGGGCCAGGTTTGAACCGGCCACCCTCGGTATATGGGGCCGGCACCTTACTGACTGAGCCACAGGCGCAGCCCTCTCTTTGGCAGTTTTAAGTCATGCTTTGAGATGTAGAAAATATGAAAAACAAATATGTAGACTCAAGTTATCTCAAGACTAGATGGAAGGAAATCTCCCTCCTTCTCTTTCACACTCCCACAACACACACACACACACCACTACCACCACTAGGACCACCACACAGTCTGCTTGAACCGCAAGAATGACAACTTAATGGATAAGTAGTGTGAGACATTAAATCTTCAAATTGCATCCCATAGTTATACTAGTTTTCTAGCTTTGACAGACATGAACTTGTTCTAGTTGTAGAAAAAATAAAATTCATTCTAGCACTTTTCTTTTAAGAGGGTATTTGTAAAATAAAATGATGTGCCTCTGGCAACAGAGATTCTCTTAAGGAATAAACCCCTGGATGATTTTGAGGTTTGATCCAATATTTTCTCAGTGCCAACCGACTGCAAGATACTATTCTAGGTGCTGGTGAAGTGAAGGAAGGGTCACAAAGATTTCTGTTACTTGTCTATAGTTCCTCACTTCAGACCGTAGTGAAGATTTGTACCCAAGCCTCACTAATGACAGGGACAGAATGCTCAGAGATGCTGAAGTAAATCCATCAAATTCTCTGAAGGCTGAAGAGTAAGAGATATAATTCTGACTGAGCAAGGAGAAATTAAGAGATGTTTCCTGGAAGGAGACAGGATTTGACCTTGGCCTTGAAAACCTGATATAACTTCATTAGAAAGGATTGGTTCAAGTTAAGGGAACCTCAGAAGGAAAGACTTAAATGAATGAAAGTTATAGGGATGTTCTAGAAATAGCAGATAACTTAGAAAGGGTTCACATGGGTGAATTCACATGGGTGGGGGATTCTGGCAAACATGAAAGGTGGGATGTTGGTAGTGACCAGATAGTGGAAGCCTTTAATGCCTTGACAATAATCAATCTAGACTTTCTTCTGTAGATCACAGGAAGCATTTCTAAAGAGGGGAGTGATTTAACATGCATTATGCTGTAGGAGGAGTGCTCTCGAGTGTGTTCCAAGGACAATTGTCGTGGTAGGGTGGAAGAGATGAGTGGCAAAGGCATTTAGGAGACCATGAATTAGATGGACGAGTGCTGATAGACAGAAGTAACACCAAAATTAAGTAAGCAATAAGTCATTTACCTAAGGGAGTTTTCCCTAAATCAGTACATGGTGTAATGAATTTTAGTCCATTCCAAGTTTTCCATAGTAGAAGTCAATATCCTCTCTGATCTCTTTTGGTTTTTATCTTTCATAATGACATCTTGAGGTAAATATTATTCATCTGTGTCTTCCAGATTGAGGGGGAAAAAAATGAGGTTCTTGTGTAAGGCCACACAGAAAGCAAGTAATGGGGCCTGGGTTTGAACTGTCATCTGGAGTGACTCAAGAGTCTAACCTCTCAGGACACTCTGCATCAGAGCTAAGTTTATAGACTGGTCTCATATGTCCATGTGTGAAAGATCTATTTATGGATCACCCAGAGAAAATGTGTAATATCAGGCTGACTTCACCCTGCCACCCAGCACGTTCCTGGACTACCTCCCAGCTGGTGTCTACACAGGGAACAAAAGCTCACTTCACTATTAGCCCCAGTCAAACCTAATTAGAAAGGCAAATCCACTCCCAACCTTCCCAGTCCCAAATTGGTGGTACATGCCAAGCAGTAACTTTCCTGTGTTTTCTGCTACTTTAGTTTCTCAGTTCCCGTTTTAGCCACTCTAGATGAGATGTTCTGTCCAAAAATTGACCTTTTCTCTTATTTTGTTTCAAGATGAAAATCCTTTATGGATTATCAAATACTAGTTATATTTTAACTTTGCACTGGAGCACCTCGTCAGATAAATGTATGTGTTGATTTGAAAGACATTTAGTGAATTCATAACCTATGCCAAGCTACTGGGGAGAAAGGTGACTAAGGTGGAGTCCCTAGGGGGTCCCTACAGGGTGACATATGCTTTGTATTTCTTTCTTTCTTTTTTTTTTTTTTTGGTAGGATTTTTTTTTTTTTTTTTTGGCCGGGGCTGGGTTTGAACCCGCCACCTCTGGCATATGGGGCCGGCACCCTACCCCTTTGAGCCACAGGCACTGCCCCATGCTTTGTATTTCAATAACCAAACAACTCAGTCACCCCTAACTCTAATTCAGGTAGGCCTTCTGATGTCTACTTCATGCTGTTTAAATATTGCAGAAGTTCTAGGCATTCTTAACCCCTTGGCACTGGAACCAGATAATTCTTTGCTGTGTATGGGTGGGGGGACTGTTCTATACCTGTAGGAGGTTTGGCAGCATCTCCGGTGTCTACCTGTTAGATGTCAATAATACCACCTCCTCATTGTCAAATGTCTCCTGGAGAGTCCCCTAGTTGAAAGCACGGTCTAGACTAGGCAGTCTCTGTTCTCAGAGGCTGTTGTACAATCACAGCTTCACCACTACCATTACTTTGGTGCCTCACTACACATACTTAGTAAGGCACTGTGCTGAATATTTCTCATGTTTCTTGTGATAATACCATGAGTTAAGTGTTCCTATGATCATCTTTTTATCATGGAAGAAATTGCAGTTTAGTGAGGTTAAGAAAGTTACCCTAAATCATTAAGCTGGTACCAGGTAGAACCAGGACTCACCTCCCGGAGGAGATGCTCTAAAACCATTGTATGAGGCTGCCATCCTTGTGTGCAACCTGTCATCTAATGTATGAAGAGTTAGCAGCTAATGATGGAGATGGATGAAGGCCAGGCACACCGAAGCTAACTACGCATGTGCAGTGCTAAATTGAATCCTCATTAAAAACCACATTTGTATTCCCATTTTTCTGGTTAGTAAACTGAGATTGTCATAAGCTAAGGGACTTTCCCTCAAAGTTCCAATGCTCATAAGTGGTAGAGTCTGGATTCAAACCTAGGTCTATCTGGCTCAAGAGAAAAGAGAGCTCCTGCCTTCTCATAAGTCTCTTTATCCACCACCTATGCAGGGCACAGCCTACGGTGCACCCAAGTAAACCTGTAAAATGGATTCTACAAGCAAAGAAGCCACAGCCCTGTCTTGGGCACCCTTCCCTTTGCTCTCCTCATAGCCCCCTGCCCCAGCTTTCCACAGCTCCCCCAGCCCATTGGAGGGGGTCCATTCTCTGTTTCAACAGCCTCCTGGGTACTGCATACCCTATTCCAACCCAAATAAGTACGTGGGTGTCTGGTGAGTGTTTTTTCTCACTGGGAGGCCCCGCACATCAGAGTGTGGATTTTGGTTTCAAGTCTTTCCTACCTTTTGGCCAACTCTTCTCTCACCTACTGCACTGGGCAGTCCTGCCTCCGCCTCCTCCCACACCCCCTGCTCTCCCTCCTCTGCCAAACCCTGACTCTGGCTGGGAAACAGAAGTCTGCATGCTGCCCTCCTTGGATGTCGCCCTCTTTGGGTTCCATGAATAAGCCAACAGGAATGCTTCAAGAAAGCAAAGCCATCATTTTTCCACCAAAGGGGAAAAAAATACACAACACTTTCATGGTTGTGCCTGAGTGAAAACACCCTAGGCCTCCTGCGTGCTGGTCCCTGGGCTCCAAATGTGCACCAAATAGGACTTCAGAGGTGAAATCATTCTGTCTTTCAATTCCTCTGTGTTTACCACTGGGACGTTGGGAGAGAAGGCTGGACTCAGAAGCACCAGTGGTATTTGACCAAAGATCATCACCCACATCAATGGGAATTAAACTCACATAAAAATGCAGAAAAAGGCCAGCAAGTGGCCCAAGTGAGGAACAGACAATTCTTCATACCATGATATCCTTGTAATTTAATTACAATTTAAAATTACAAATGAGAGTCCTTTAGGGATTCTATTTCCTTTCTGGGACCATGGGCTAAGAGGTCCAGGAGGTCAGCTTGTGTGGCTGTCAGCACATCTCCTAACACTTTGATTGATTCTTCAAGCACAAAAACTCACAAGGGCAGCAATGGGGAATCTTGAACAGCTAAGGAGAAGATATGGGAGTGTGTGTGTGGCCACTGGTCCTCACGTAGGAACCAATGTATTTGCAAACGCCCATGCCACCATCCAAGTGGAAGACAGAATATAAACAGAACTGGAGGAAAACTTGATTAAATATTTAAAATTACAAACGCATATATAAAATACACATTATCCTAAACTTTTAAAAACAGGATTAGTTAGAAGCAGTTGAGCAGAGGAGCAGAAAGAACACTGGCTTTAAAATCAGTAAAATCTGATCAGTATGCAGGATCCACCAATTGACTGTAAACAGCATCTCCAGTTGAAGAAAGCAGTTGTTAAAATGTATTCAGAATAATGGAGATTTTAGCATGACCTATTTAAAACTGGCCTGATAACAACAAAATTTTATTCACTTTTAGAAGCACTGAATAATGGTGCTATCAACACTTCAGGGAATCTTACCTGGTGAATTTAAGGTAACTTCATTCAAGCAAAAGGGCCTTTTCTGCAAAAAATAATGCCATGGTTTAGAAGAACTTAATACGTGTCTAAGGTTGCACTAAGGACTGGCAAATTGAGAATTTGAACCTATGCTCTTTCCCAATTGTAAGGCTACTTCCTATGTGGGGCATTTGTGTACCTTTCTAAACTGTGAGGACTCACGTGCACAGTGCTATTCTCAATGTCATGTATGAACTTGAAGCCCTGTCCTCCAAGGAGAATACTAAGCATTGATTGGGATAGCCCTTCTCATCTGAGTACCAAACTCATTTTATGCAAACCTACATCTACCCTTTTACTTAATTCCGAAGAAGCAAAGCAAGTTGACATCATGCTAGAGATTAATCATTTTTGTGTGAACAGGACAAGCACTAAACTTGGAATGAGAAGAGGGTTCAATTCTTGACTCTGTCACTACCTGCTGGGTGACCAATAGATCTGCTGCTTTGCAAACTTCCAGGAGTCTCATTCCCTTTACATGCTATGTCCTGGAGCACAAATCCAGGGAGTGGCATTTGCATGGAATACCACGTGCCCCTTGCAATTGTGCAAAGCAGAGGCCCTGGTATGCCTGAGCCAGTCAGTAGACCTTTCAGAGTCTGAGTAGAAAGACCTCAAGAGCAGAGATCGTTATGTTTATTTTTGAATGTTAAATGAAATCAGGGGTGTAAATTTCCTAGCTTGGTGTAGTCTATCTATATAGTGCCTGACAGCACATGGACCATTGCTGTTTGATGACTATAAAGTTGATTGGAATCAAACTGAAATAACATATTATCACTATTTTGTGGTAAATAATAAATTAGTCCAGTCCTCTCACCTGTGAGCCCTTGAGGTTCTAGGACACACATGTGGGGAAGAACTGCACAGGTGGGATACTGCAGTGGGTAGCTTTGGGAGCCAAGCCAGAGGGTATCTTTATGAACAGAAAGTGAGAGTGTGGCTGGTGGAGGTGGTGGGAAATACTGAACAGTAATCAGGGTACGGCAGGGAGATAAAATCTAGCTTCTTCTCAAGGTCTTCTCTACAGACTGAGAAAGGGGGAGAGCAAATGAGAATTCTATCCCACTAGGCTTTTCATGAATATGAAACAAACATATCTGTCTCCACACATGGCCTTCAGAGTTGGGATGAATGTCCCCCCAATGTGTACTCCCAGGACCAAGCTTGACCACACCTCATACTCAAGCTAGCGCCTCCTAAGCGGAGGAGCAGCTATAAAACAAGGCGAGGGAGAGGATCCGGAATCAATATGGATCTTTATGAAAACAGTGACTGTCACCTAGCTTGGTAATTCCAGAGACAGCCCTTGGGGAGGACAATTCAGTTATAACCCAATTAAGCAACATCAGTAAATGTTAAAGAGGAATAAAATCAGTCACGATGGCCTTCGTGTCACAAGAGGAAAACAAGTAGGTTCTCCACTGAGTCATAATCAAGGGCTTCCATTAACCAGCCCATTAACTCAGCAGAGAATAAGACCCAGGGGCCCAACCTCAAAAACAGACACTCTTGAAGAAGTCGCTCTCAGACATGGTTCAGCCTGCTCTGTCTCAAAGTGTCCCCTCATCTTTTACTAAGTTCCTTAAAATGAGTCACATTGCTTACTTTGGCAACTACCATGGCTACAGCATCATCTTTTATTTGAACACCACTTGGAAGAGTACAATGTGCTTTCACCTGGTGGCTGATGGCTGAAGAAAGTCTAGAAAGAAAGCAACTAGACTCACTGCTTCCCTGCTGTGTGCTGCAAGGATGCAAGCTGTTGTCACAAGTGACCCACAAAACCACGAGGGGAGGTATCATTACCACTCCCATTTTAAAGGAAATTGAGGATCAGGGTTTAAAAACTTGCCCTAATGCCTATGGGTTTTAGGACATAGATTCTGGATTTGAACTTGAGTCTCTCACAGCACACTGAGCACACTACCATCTGCAGTGTCCTTAAACCCTCCAGCAACGCTGTGAAGCAGGGGTTAATAGCTTCATTTTCTGTTTAGGAATGTGGAGACCCAGAGAAGTACCCCCGGTCACGTAGTAGATGAGAAGCCTCAGATTCGAATCCAGATTTTCCGACTTGAAATATTGTGCTTTTTTATTTTGTTATACCAGACCTGCTGACATCTCCCAGGATACGTGTGAGTGTGTGTGTGTATGTAGCAGGAAATTCCCCAATGCTGTCTCCTCCAATCCCTGTGAACACACACACACACACACACACACACACAGAGGCAGGAACATGCTATACAGAGACACATGGAGGAAAAAAGAAAAAAACCTGTTTGCTAGACTCCAAAATTCTTTGGAATCCTTTGAAATCATAGGTTAGCAATGCCATTCCCGAAAATGAAGTAACTCTGGTGGCAGGAAATGCAGTGCTCTTGTCCAATGTCCTTATTTCATTCTGATGAAATGCAATGCTTTCCATTTATGTCAGCAGTGTGGGCAACTAGCTGCATGCAGTGAAGACAGGCTTGGCCCGGCCCTGTGAGCATGCCAGGGTCCCAGTAACAAGCTCAGCCCACAGGGATCTCCTGACTGTTCTCTTGGTAAGAGGCAGGCAGGAGAGGAGAGGTTAGCGGCCACAGATCCCTGATAAGTTATTCTCCACATCATTACTCTCTGCAACAGAAAGAGAAGACAATCTCTTCCATGTGCTGGAGTCTCCCGCTTTGGAGAGGCTGTTGTCCCATATTCTTTAAGTTCACACATAGAGCATCTTTCAATGATAGGAGCAGTTTAAAGCCTCTTGAGTTCTCTGTGCTAAAGAAAAAAAAAAAAAGACATGGAAAAAGACCTTTATTATTGTAAAGAGCCCTGATCTGATTTTGTCAGAGAGACCCGAGTTCAAGTTCAAATCTCATCTCCTTTTCCTCCTTGTGCTGTGTGCACAAGGAACCTTGGGCAAACACATTCACCTGCCCTAGCCACATTTACTTTTCTACAAAACTCACTATTTTATAACTTATAGGATATTATGAATAATTTCTTAGAATAATATTTAAAGGACCGGACCAACAGCAGGGCTTACAACATTCTTCTTTGGGATTAATTCTAAAGAACCTGAGACTCAGAGGTTAAGTGATCACATAAACCACTAACCAGACGTGACGTATCTAGGAAGTTCTTCAGCCAGAGGTAAAATCAGTTCAGTTTGTCCTTAATACCAAAATGTTGTTCACTTTAAAGCAGGACCCCAGGAAGCATCACCCAAGTGTCTGTATGGGTATGTGCTCATGAGGGAGGTTGGTGTCAAGACCACTGAGGATAAAAGAAAGAAGTGAACAAAATCCTGAAAGAGAAAAGGCAAAAAACATACACTGGGAGTAGTTTACATAATCCCAATATTGGCCAGACATAGGCATACAAAGAAGCATTATTATTATTAATATTTATTTGTCAGAATGATTTAAGACCAAAGTATGATAGAGACATAGGGCAGGTGCTTGGGGATGGAGAAACAGGAGGTACAGGAGGCTAATATTGATTGAGCATTTACTTCCTAAGACACTATGGTAGGCACCATAGCTACAGTCTTATACTTAATTCTATAATCAAGAGTGAGAGGAGTGAGCCTAGTAAATGCCCCCCATTATTCATATTTCCCTAATACCTTTAGAAATAGAACCCTACTGTTTTTAGCATCTTACCATTTCCGTATGACCAAGTTTTAGCACAAGTAATATGAACATAACTGCTAAATGCAATTTCTACATCACTCTCTTATAAGGAAATTGTATGCCTTCCATTTTTTCTTTCTTCCATTCCATGAACTGGAATATTGGTTTGGTATTGATGAACCAGCTTTGACCCTGTGAGCAAAGACCAAATCGTTGGGCAGTGGGTCTCAAGCAGGGGAAATTTTGTCCTTGCAGAAGACACTGGCAATGTCCAGAGACATTTTTCATTGTCACATCTGGAGAGAGAATGATACTAGATCTAGTAAGTATGGACCAGGGATGCCATGAAGCATCCTAAAGTTACAAAGGGCAGCCCCATCCCCCACCCCCACTGCTCCAACAGGGAATTATCCAACCCCAAATGGCAATAGTGCTGAGGTTGAGAAAACCTAGCATAAAGGACAGTTGAGCAACAAGAGGGAAGAACCAGAGCCTCCCACACTCCTAGGATTATGAGTGGAGAGAACTTCTGTCTTGAGTCACTGTTGTTTTTTTGTTTGTTTTTTTTTGCCTTAGCAGTTTATCTAGCTAATGTAGGGCAATATGATTGTTATTCTTTCAGCCTCAGAGAAATTAATTTTCCAAGGTCTCAATAAATGGCATAATAAGAATTAACACCCAGGTCTGCTTAAATCCAGAAATCATGTTCTTGCATTCTATGATATTTCCCCTACTTGACTGCCATGAGGAGAGAAGAGATGGTGAAAAGAGAAATAGAAGAGAAAACTGAGAACACCTAAAGACATATTGGGAAAATATTGGTCCAAGGAAAGGGCATCCTAGCTTGATTTTAGTGCTTATGGTAAAAATATGATACTGGCATAAAAATGGGCACATCCACCAAAGGAACAGACCAGAGAGCCCAGAAATAAACCCATGCATATATAGTCAACTAATTGTTGAAAAGGGCACCAGAAATACATAATGGAGAAAGAGCAGTCTCTTCAATAAATGGTGTTGGGGGAAACTGGATATCTACATGTGAAATAATTAAATTGGACCCCCTCTTACACCTTAAACAAAAATCAGCTCAAAATACATTAAAAACTTAAATGTAAGACCTGAAACCATAAAACACCTAGAAAAAATTTTTAAAAAAGCAGAAGAAATCTCTCTGACATTGGTCTTTACAATGATTATTTTGATATGACAACAAAAGCATAGTCAAGAAAAGCAAAAATAAACAGATGGGATTATATGAAACTAAAAACTTCCGCACAAGGAAGAAAACAGTAAGAATACAGTAAAAAAGCAGTTGGCAGAATGAGATAAAATATTTCCAAAATATATAAGGAACTCTTAAAATTCAATAGCAAAATCTTAAATAAATAAACGATCTCATTAAAAATGGGCAAGGAACCTGAACAGACATTTCTCCAAAGAAGACATGCAATTGGCCAACATGTATACAGAAAACTGTTCAACATCACTAACTGGAAGGGCTGCAGATCAAAACCACAATAAGAAATTATTTCATACCTGTTAGGATAGGATCATCATGAAAACAAAAGGTAATAAGTATCGGTGAGGTTGTGGAGCAATTGAAACCTTTATAAACTATTGAGAATGTAAAATGGTACAGGTGCTATGGAAAATATTTTTATTTTATCCATCTTCTTGTTTTTTATTTTTTTTATTCTAAATTAATGTGAAGGTACAATTTTTAAGTTACAATGTTCTCACTTCCGAGGTAAAGTTCAAGTTGTAGAAGAGCCCTTTGCCCAAGGAGTGTGCTGTACCCTTGCATTGTGCACATTAGGTGAGACCCAGCAAAATCTGGGCAAAATCCCTCCTCCCACCAATCCCCTCCCTTCTCCCTCTGCACCCCTCCCCCTTGCTAGGCCATATTTGTGTTTTATCATTCATATAGACACATAATTTTTTATATATTGGTTTCATATTAGTATTGAATACATTGGATTTTTTTGCATTCTTGAGATACTCTCTTCTTGAGATACTAAGAAGAATGTGTTTCAGCTTCATCCAGGTAAACATCAAAGTTGTAAATTCTTCATCATTTATTATGGTTGAATAGTACTCCATGGCATATATATATATATATATATATATGTATATAAAATATATATATATCACAATTTGTTAATCCATTCATGCATTGATGGGCATTTGGGATGCCCATAATTGACTTGGCAATTATGAATTGAGCTGCAATAAACATTCTGGTGCAAATATCTTTGTGGTAAAATTGTTTTTGTTCTTCTGAGTAGATATGTAGTAATGAGATTATGGAGTCAATCCATCTTTTTCTTAAACAGTGTTGTCATCATTCTCAAGAACTATGCCACAGTCTCCTTGTCTCCCTGTATTTATTCTTGTCTCTATCCAACTTCTTTACCCCATAATAGCCAAGGGTGTCTTCTTTTTCCCACAGTTTCAGTGATATGATTGACAAATGATAATTGTATATATTTAAGGTATGCAACATGATTTTTTATTATGATATGATTACTATAATCAAGCTAATTTTTATATTGATCACTAGCATAGTTACCTTTTTGTGGTTTGGTGGTGAAAACACTTTACATTTATTAGCTAATTTCAAGTGTGCAATACATTATTATTAACTATAGTCATGATGCTCTGCATTAGATCTCTAGAACTTAAATTTCAAGTTTATATCCTTTGACCAACCAACCTTGCCCTATTTCCCCTACCCTCAACCTCTGGTAACCACTATTCTACTCTCTGTTCAACAATTCTATTCTATGAGTTTAACTTTTTTATATTTCACAAAAGGATTTTATAAGTGTAAAAATTGTCACTCTAATCCATGACAGAATATTGGACATGTATGTTTATAGTTGTACCTTCCTAAGGCCCCTTTTCAATGAAAAATTAGGTAAAAATTTATCGCCTCCATAAAAACAAAAAGAATGGAGGTAAAGGGATTAGGAAGAAGATGTTTCAACACATTGACTCAAAGTAAATGGAGGAATATTGACTGGGCCAGAAGATTAGAGGAGACTGCTGAGCCTCAGCAGAACTCTAGGCAGACTCTTGACTCAATGATATCTGATGTAATGGGTGCAGGTGCCTGAGGGTAAACGCAGATGTGAGAATCTGTACACAGAAGCTAACTACCCTTCCCCTTCTCTGCTCCTATGTCCACCAGTTAAACACGTTTGTAAATACTGAGCAGAAAATAAAGTTGTTTATTCACCTAAAAGAAAAATTTTACATTTACACAATGTAAAATAATGGCCATCCAGTGAGGATGTGGCTTTTGCTTTCGGGCATGTATATGTCCCTCAATGTAACAGCAGGACCCCCACCTACTAAGCTTAAAATGTATTCTATTTAATGGAAAATCTGCTTTCCCAACACTGTCATATTTTCTACCATTTAATTTTAAACATTAATGAAAAGGATCTGTGACACTTGGGGAAAGCTTCCAATATGAAAAAGAAATAGCAAGAAGGTAATCATTACCAAAGCTGATCTTGGGGGAAACATAATTCAGGAAACTGAAAAGAAAAATAAAATTAAATCAAATTGCAATTCCTAAAGACATTCAAAAAATAATTTCATCTATTCAACTAAAAGAGAAAAGAATAATAAAAGAATAAGTTTTTGAACATTTCAAAACAGGCTAAAGTATAAAGGGAAAGAATGGAAGACTAATAATTAAGGCAACCTCATAGATTGTAGAACAAAAGGCAATGACAGAAACTTGAGAGACTGAAAGTCTGACACTTGACTAATAGAATTTCAAGAGAGAAAAAGTGGAGGCAACAGAAGGGGAGAAACTATCAAATAAATAATAGAGGTAAATGTTCAAAAGTTCAAGAACACAAATCTTCTAATTAAATGGACACTCTGAGTACCTAACTTAGCAATTTTTAAAAAGAATTTCATCATCATGTAATATTGAAATAAAAAGAAGATTTTAAGTGTCCAGAGAGAGCAAAAGCAAAAAGCAACTGTTCATTTATAAAGTAAGAAGAGCCATGTTGACTTCAGACTTCTTCTTTGCAACACTGTATGCCAGACGACAATGGGATCCTGCCCACTGTGCTGCAGGAATTCCAAGTCCAGACAAGCTACCAATTAAGTGTGAAATGAAATAAAGGCAAGGTTCAAAATATTGCTGCCAAGGCACTTTGTTCATAGGAAGTTTCTGGAGGATTTAAATAAAGAGAAAAGAAGAAATGAGTTCCATAGAATAGTGAATCCAACCCACAAGAGAAATAAAGGAAAGCCTCAAGATGACAGATGTGCATCAAGCCTAGAGAACAATTACTTTAAGGTTAAGCAGGAGGATATCAAGAAAGGTGGAACTGAAACAAAGGAAGTCTTCAAAGATATTATGGGATCCTTGAGATAAAGGTCAAAAGACATCTTGACCAAAGGTTGCAGAATGGGGGAAAGATTAGAAACAAAATGAAGGATAAGTAATTATGCAAATAAACATGATCATAGCACATTACTTGCTTCTGTAGTGGTCAATATTTATATGGCCACAACAATGAGAACGCTGATGGCATTTGAATTTTAGATTCATCTATAGGCATGGTGTGAAAAATCCATTATACCTATAGAACAGATTGTAAATATGATCAGTCTGATGCTTTGCATGTAGATTTAGAGAAGATTGCGCCTGGGGGGTGGAAGTACATGTAAGAGAAGATAGAAGAGAGTGGAAGGAAGAAGAGATTCTAATCTTATAAAGTGAACGGTTCTAGAGAAAAATATCCATACTTGATAGAACAAAAAGTAAATATAACATTAAAACTTCCAAGTTAACTAACAGAAGAATTAAAAAGAGTGTTTACCTCTTTTAGAGATTGGGATAGCACTGGGAATAGTATAAGAAAGCTGAGTTCTCATCTATCATGGCAAGAATTTAATAAAGTCTAAATTTAATAATTCAAGAGGTAATTGTATAAGGATATTATTTAGAGGTAGAGAAGTAACTATTTTAACAGCTTAAAAAAAAACTAAACAAACAAACCAAAACCTGAAGAGATCAAGTGTCACTTCTGAAAAATAGAACTGGGATGAGGAGAATAAGCCAGAAGAATGTCTTTTTTCATGAGAAGCCCTTCTTTATTTTAGGAAAGGGCAAATCTGGTAATTAATATGAGGCAAAAAAAAAAAAAAGATGGTGGATTAATTCATAAACTTCAAGACAACAGAAACATTTGCCACAAATGAGGTGAAAACATGGAGTGTTTCACAGATAAAAAACAAACACTGGATGGATCGCCCAAGTTTGCACAGAAACTGGAACAGGAAGAAATGTGAGTCTCTGATTACCTGTAGGCTGAAGCAGTTAGAGATAGAGGTCACATGAAACCTATCACCAGTGGAGAACCTGGAAGGATTGGTGAAAAAGCCAAGATGGAATGCTGGAGTAATGGGAGGAGGATGCACTCTGATTCAGGCCAGAGTTTTCGCCTTACCCTTCCCTCTTTTTGGCTCTGTGACCTTGGACAATCCACTTAACCAAATCTCACTGAGCCTCAGTGCCCTCCTCTGTAAAATAGTGATGATAATGCAAATGTCCTAGGGATGTCATGAGGATTACAGGAGGCAGAGAACATAGAGAACCTGGAATATAACTGCACACAGATGATACTAAATGAATGCTTCTATTCCTTCCTCTTCCCCCCTTTTATAAAAGATTGCTGGGTTAGTGTTAAACGCAAACCTATAAACATTTCAAATGAACCAGTAGAAATGCATCCTGCAACCAGATAGAGCTGAAATATGAATCAAAGTGAATACAATCATCGTGATCAGATAACATCAATCAGGTTGGAAAAGATGACAGTAAGTCAGTGCAAGATATCTAACGGCAAAGGAAGGAGCATAAGACCAGATAGGGGCAGGAGCTAGGGCTGGGAAGAAGCAGGTCATAACCTGAAGCTCCACACCTGGGACTAATACTAGGGACAACAGATTTCTGGAAAAAATAGCACTTCTTCCAAATCTATGTTAGACAAGTCTAGTACACAGAATGAAAATGATTGAAAAGAGGAAGAAGATGGGAGCCTTGAGCCTTGAGATCTTCAATTATATGCCAGCCTTACACAGATAGATGTATGGATGAAGGACTTGGCAGTAAATCAGAGGAATCTGCAATTCCTGCAAGGCCTAATGGAGGCTGAGTCAACAGGAACTTGCCATTGGACCAAAAATGAATAGACCACAGGGTCATCAAGCAGAAGGGAGTTCACAGAATGTCCAGTTATGAGTCTAGGTCAGTGCACCCCCAAAGCAAAACAAATGGATTGGGTATACTGATGAAAGTGTTTAGGCAAGTTCAGGGGTGGTGGGGGTGGAGCTACATACCATATTCACATCCAGTTTGTAGTGTGGGAAAATGTATCACTTTGTTCCATTGTCATTATTATCATTACTACCACAGAGATGAATTGGGTATACTCATGAAAGTGATTAGGCAAGTTTCGGGGGTGGGGAGGGGAATGGAACTACATAGCATATTCACATCCAGCTTGTAGTATAGGAAAATGTATCACCTTGTTCCACTGTCATTATTAATATTACTACCACAGATAGGCTATAAAGGGAAACTGTGGTCCTTAAGGAAGAATCAGGTTTCTGTTAAAGGCAAGAAGTCTTTGAAGAGGCTAAGGATATTGGATCAATTTGAACCATGAAATGAGGATTACAAGAAGTATCATGGAAAATTTTAGGCTTACGTGGTTGGAGATGGAAGTTCATGAACTCATCCTAGAAAAAGCACTACATACCTCATATCACTATGCTCACCTTCCAAGTAACCCCCTTGGCCATCTGGTGACCTCAGCGATGACATACATAACACTTTTCCTAGGATGCAAACTTTCTTGTCAACTCTAATGGCTATTACAGGAAAAGAGTTCTAAAATCTTTGAAGGGTGGACTAGGCACTGGCATAGGTGCACAACTTCCTGAAGGTAGTACCTCATAGATGACTGTAGTAATACTCAACAATGAGGGATGTAGCACATTTTCTAGGATGAGTTTGAAAACTTGTCCGACCTCATACCTATCAGTCAAAAACAATAGAAAAAAGAAAGGTTTGCTCAGTTTCAAACATCTTCTAGAGGGTGGCAGAAGAGCTACAGGGTTTAGGAGGAATGGAGGGAAGAGATGGGTCATGGTGGCTGGTGGCACACTGGGTACGCATAGGAGAGGAATTTTTTTTTGATCTTTTATTCTTCCCCTTTTATCCTTAGTTCCCATGTAATAATTCTTCTTTTCTCTGAATTTTTTTGTTAAATCATAACTGTACATTAATGAATATATGGGGCATAATTTGCTGGTTTTATATACAATTTGGAATGCTTACATCAAACTGGATAATCTAGCCTTCACCTCACTTACTGTGTTAAGACATTTATATTCTACTCTTAATAGATTTGACATGTACCCTTGCAATATGCACCATAGATGAGGTCCCACCAATTACCCTCCTTTCACCTAACCTCCCCTTTTCCCTTCTCTCCCCCCCTTCTTCCCTCCTTCATCCTGGACTATACTTGTTTTTTATCTTTCATATGAAAGTGTGGGTAGAATCTTGATCTCACTGGAAAGACTCAGCTGTAGTCTGGTTTAGTTAGTGGTGATACAGGTCCCAGCCAGGCTACTATAATCTTTCTAAAATGTTGCTCTTAGCTCAAGCTTCACATTATTAGGGAAGCCATTCCTAATCCCACAATCTGGATATATTTCTATCCCAGGAAAATAAAGGATCCTCAAGGGGGAATCTCTGGATCAATAAAACAAATAATTTAATTTTTATCTCCTCAGTGCCCTCTGAGTAGAAAATAATTGCTCTCCTCAAAGGGCACTCATCAGAGTCACACAGGGAAGACAACAGACTCCCAAAGTAAAACAACTGTCTCTGGAGATGGAAAATTGTTCTTGTTCAATGAAAGAAAAAGAGATGGCCACATAGATTTTCCATAAGAGATGGAGGATACAGGAGGAGGTCTGTAATTACCTTTCCCAGAAGGTGAATATTTTGATTGTTCAATTACGCTGTCTGGGATATTTTTAAATTTCTCAGTTAAAATCCTTTCTTATTTAACTGTGCCATTCTGGAAGGACATAGAGGTGAGGTCACAAGTGAAAAAGACAGGCCTTCTTTTCCGAGATTCATCAGGCATCAAAAAGGAGTCAACTCTGGTTCTGATGAGTATCCTGTTACTAAGGAGACCTTGGCCATCTTTGTAATTAAAAAAGGGATATTATGCAGAGTTGATGATCCAGGAATGTGGCTAGGGCTGGGGCTGTATTTGTCTTAATGACTCAGTACACCAAACATGTCTTAGGTGGGCCCAGCCAAAAGAAGAAAAGAAATACACACACACACACACACACACACACACACCATGCATACCCCTCTCAAAAGGCCACCCACAGGCAATGACAAATTTCCAAGACCCAAACTAACTGCCTTGGAATTCAATTAAAATGCTTTTCCTTGCTAAAAGCTTAGGATGTGTGAACTGGGCATCATTCTGCTTCCAAGAATGGTGGAGAGTGGAGGATATTCCTGAGGGCCAAGGGTGCTCAGTTTAGTCTGTAAAAGATCCAGGCTAGACGTTGAAATATAATAAAAGTTGGGTTATTCAGAAGGGATTGTTTCTTAATCGAACAGGATATTCCCCAGAGCACTGGAAACAGTCAAGGTCTTTGAAGACCTGCAGAATCAATATGTATAAAAGATATCAAAGCAATAAGAAATTGTATAGAGAACATGAAAGGTACTGAGATGATTCACAAAAATAATGATAGACAGTAATTACTGACAAAGTATTTGGAAGGCTTGCAAGGCCTGGTGCCATTGTTCATGCCTGTAATGCTAGCACCCTGGGAGGCTGAGGTGGGAGGATCCCTTGAGTTCAGGAGTTTAAGACCAATCGAAGCAGGAACAAGACCCCTTCTCTACTAAAAATAGAAACAAATTAGCTAGGTGTTGTGGTGGACACCTGTAATCCCTGATATTCGGGAGGCTAAACCCAGGAGTTCGAGGTTGCTATGACCTAGGATGAAGCCACAGCATTCTACCCAGGGACAGAGTGAGGGGAGAAAAAGGTTTTTTTGAGGGATGCTGAGTTGTGTGCCTGAGTTTCATGTTATGGCAGAACATCCTGGGCCCCAGAGGACTGAGATGAAGAGATGTCTTCAGCATGGAGCAAAGGGGAAGAGTCAAAACATAGGAGAACAACCAGGGAATCAGGGAGCTCAAATAGATTTCTGTGAAATCAAAAATGAAATTCAAATGATGAAATCAGTTCAAATTGCAAAGGATAGTCATGGATTGTATATGATGTATGATAGTTGAAAGTCCTAATTTGCCAGAAACAATCCCATTTTATACCTATTGATCCACTATTCCATTCACATTAACCTTGGGTTTGAAATTTTTATTTTTAAACCAGTGTTATGATTAATCTTTGCATTAAATAAACTGGGATAGTTTTGAAGAACTACATTTTTTTGCTTCTAGTTTCTGTGAGGTTCTCATTGAGGAATGTATGAGATCATGGGGACCAAATATGGTTCTCAATTTAGCTCATCTCTCTTTTCCCAATTTTCTTTGGTTCTCTAGAAGACGATCCTGAGAAAATTATTCTCATGCAGGTAATTTAGCTTGGAGGTGAAGGAAAACACAAGTAGAGGAGTAGGGATGTGACACATGGGATGGAAAAGAGCAAATAAATTGTGCAGACTCAATATAGCTACCTCTGAAGGCAACGGGAGCCTTGGTGATGGTATAAAATGCTTGCCTCCCAGTTATCCCACTCATAGAATGAGAAAATTGATGTGTTTATATCCTGACTTTGATCCACCACTGGTTGAGGAATTCTTCTAAGGAATTTCTGGCACTCATGGGCTGTGCTGCAGACAGCAAAGTAAGCTTTGGTAACAGGAGAAAGCCTTCAAGAAGCAAAATGCAGGTGTGTGCTGCTGTAGACCAAAGGAATCAAGGTGAGGAATTATGAACCAAACAAACAGCATCTCATATAGCCCTTCACTTGCACTCCTTATTTGCACGTGATAGTCACGATCCTTATATTTTACCACCTATTCTAGATTTCCCTTACCCTGATCCAAAATTTCTGCTGGTTTAGGTTGTCTGCTATGGTAACCAGACCTTCCTCTCTGAAATGACTGTGCTCCTGGTCATTCTTTTGCCTGGCCAGAGTTGTGGCAGTGAATGCATATGGTTCCCACTGTACATGGAAGCACCAATGGGTGTCCCAGTGAATTTATTGATTTACAGATATTACCCTCCACGGTTCCCTTATATAACAGATAGTCAAGGTTATCTGTTGCCTCCAAGTTATGCCACCCGCAGTATGAGAAAACTGAGATATTTATATCCTGACTTTGATCTGCCATTGTGATAATTGGGGTTAATTATGTCTGCCAATAGAGTAACTGATTATTTGCTTATTGGTCTACTGGCATAAATGCAGGATAATATTTAAAAATAAACATATCCTACATCAAGCACACAAAGTAAATTCAGTGTGAGTTTAAAATGACATGCTTTTCTTCCAGAGGCTTAAGAGGCTTGGACCCTCCTGGGTTACTCGCAGAGTTAGGCTTTTGGAGTTACGAATTTCTTAGGCCTTTTCCCTGAAGCAGTACACCCCGTGAAGCCTGAGATCCAAGGGCATGCCACCCTTCCTCAGAAATAGGGCCAGAGGGTTGACATATGTTAACAACATATTGTCAGAGGTCTATAGGTACTCTGCCCTGAAGGAAGGACACAGTCATTACTTCATACTGAGTAAACTGAGTGAATGCTTGAAGATATTCAATTCCCCTGTGGCTACTTTTGTCTTTGTGATCTCCTTTTAGATACTGCTCAAAACCTAGTCACTGTTTGGAGGAAGAGATATACTACACAAGTGATTGCATTGATATGATAAATATTTCCTTTCAAGTTAAATTACAGATATGTAAAAAAGAAGATAAGATGATGAAACTAATAGATAATAGATTAGGTGTGTACGTGACTGGAAGAGTATAAAACTAAAACTTTGAATAAAGAACTTTGCTATATGCCATCCCACGGTGTATAGTCTGTTTCTTGACTTACTAATTACAGTAAGCGAGTTTACATCTACAGCAAAGCTGCTGCTCGCGTCTCTGGTCACGCAACAATAAAGAGCCCCCAACCATCAAGTAGGAGCTGCATTTTTAGGATTAATGAAATTTTTATTGTGTCCCCTTCCTGGAAACAAGAAGCGTTAGGCCAATGGAGTCTAAAATTGTGGATACAGAGCACGACGCAAATCACACAAGTGATGAGTGGGAGTGATGGGGAGAGGGGCTACCCTTTTTTACTCTTTTGTTCCAGACCTACATACCTACCTATAGGGTGCTCAGCACCATAACATTGTCATGAGTTCAATAATTATAATACATCTTGGAGAACAAGTTTGGGAATCAAAAGATGGAAATGAGAGTGTCTCCTCTGATTATTACCCCTAAAACTTTGATAGCAAAATGTTCCAATTATGATTTCTGCTGTTTCAAAGATCTTAGTGCCTAAGATATATATGCTTCTACTGGAGTATGTAATAATGGTTTTATTAAGCTGACAATTGAGACTGCCACCTGGCCACTTGGGCTTTCTCAGGCCACTAAACCAGGGAAATAAGAAAATCGTGATGGAGGTGTCTGATCCTGACTATCAAGTGGAAATTGAGCAGGGCAAGGAGGAGTGTTGTGTTTATTTTCTACTGTTACGTGACAAATTACCACAAACTTAGTGGCTTAAACCAATACCCATTTTACTTGATTATTGTGTTAAGACATTTATGTTCTACACTTGATAGATTTGACTTGTACCCTTGCAATATAAAGCTATATTAATTAGTTTAATGTAAGCACATCAAATTGTATTAAAAAATCCACACATTGTACCCCACATATGCATAAATGTATTAATGATCTTTGTGTATATGACTTAATAAAAAATAAAATACCCATTTTAAAATAAAAAAAATTTTTAAATATAAAAAATAATAATACCCATTTATTTAGTACATAGTTCTATAGATCAGAAGTCTGGCACTCATGGTTGGGTTCTCCTTCTGGCTGTATCACAATGCTCATAGATACAGCCCATGAATTGGGCCCAGACTGAGAGAGTAGGATGGCTAAAGCAATGCTACTTTGGGAAAATACCCATATATGCCTACATTTCCCTGCTTGAAAAAGCACTTATTGAGCTGTGGCTGTTAGTTTTGCGGTAGAGAAATTAAAATGGTTTTATTGTTGCAATTATCAAAGGTTACAACCCAAAACAGGTTGAGGCTGGGACTGACAGAGCAGAGACCCTTGTCAGGAAACACAAGAATTACTAGGCTTTGGCATGTTCCCTGTGCACAGGTTCAAAGCCTGCCTCACTTACTTTGTGACCTTAAAGGGGGCACTTTCTCTCCCTAGACTCCAGTTCCATCACCTTGAACATGAAATAGTCAAGCTAGTTGGGTCCTCGGCCCTGTTTGCATGTGGCCTGCAAGTTGAGAATGGATTTTACTGCTTTGAAAGATTATAAAACAAAACAAAAGCAAAGAGGAATATGTGACAGAGAACATAGAGACCCCAAAGTCTAAAAAATTTTCTGAATCTTTACAAAACTCATTTGCCAACCTCTGAACTAGGTAAGTAATTGCCAAACTTAGCTTTTTTTTTAATTTTTGAGGCAGAAAAAAATGCTAATTTCTACTAAAAGAAATTTCATATGGAAACCAAACCAAATATACAACAAATAGGTGGAATTTCTCTGGCTGGAGAGGGAAGAGGTTTTAAGGGATGGGTTACCGTTCATGCCTGAGTCTCTCTTCAGAACCTCTAGTCTCTACAGAATGTGGGCTGAAAATATTGATTCTAAAGGTCTCCAAGCTCTTCCAGTGTTAACATTCTGATATTGTTTCCTTATTGGCTAGGGCTGCTAAGGAACACTTTGGTCTCCCAAGAGCTGAGTTTGGTTTAATGATATAGTCCAATAATTATTAATGTGGCACAAGGGTGTGAACAACCACAGAGCTCCAACAAAGTTACAGAGCTGCGTGCAAAGCAATTAGATCTTTGCCCTCTTCTCTCAAGAGTCTCTACTAAGCTTCCTGAAAGTGTCAATGTCACCCCTAAAATCAGCCTTGCTGAAGTGAAACAAACTCCAAAGAGATTACTAACCTCTCATCAGAGGCAGACTTACCTGATAACAGGGCCCAGTTTAGGCTGGTCTTTTCAGTTTGGGAGGTTTCCTAAGAGAAATAAAGTTGTGTTCAAGCTTTTCTGAAGGATTTAAGAAATGAAGTCTAATGGAAAATTCTTCCTAGACTGTGCAACATTCCATTCCTTGCCAAACTAGAGACAAACACCAATTCCTCAGTTTAATGGGATCTTCCTTGTTTGTTCTAAGGGGAAGTTATACAATTGCTGGGAGTTATTCAAAAGTTTGGTTCAACTGTCTTTCTGAAATAACCTTTCTGGAATGTTGCCTTCAAAGTAATGGCCTATATCTCAAAAACATAATCCACTCAATAAGCCAATGAGCCAATAAGATTTTTTCTTGGAACCCACGATTTCCTTCCTTTCTGGGTGGGGTCTTAGAAAGCAGTAAGACCTCAGGGCTTCCCACATCTCCACATCCCCACAGCCCAGCAGGCTCATAAGAAGAAAGGAAATGGCACAATATCTCTAGGCCAGTGGTTCTCAACCTTCCTAATGCCATGACCCTTTAATACAGTTCCTAATGTTATGGTGACCTCCAATAATAAAAGGTTGAGAACCACTGCTCTAGGCACACTGGCTTGAGGTAGATTCCCAGAGCCCCCTGCCCACATCCCAAGGAGAGGCTAGAGACAGTAGAACAATTTCCTGTTCCCTAGGAACCCACTGAGGAATGCTGTTAAACAAACCCAGTGCATTTCTTGGTTTAGAATAGTTCAGGATAGCAGCAGAATTTCTTCTGTGTACCTAAGAAAGTAGAGGACAACAAGTCAAACCTGAAGTGGTTTTGTGGTTTAGAATAATAGAGCAGTGATCTGCTGGGATTCATGGCTGAAGGACAGTCACAATTGTGTCTTTCTCAGTGAATACCAATGCAGACAGTCGATGACCTGGAACCAATGAGATATCCCAAACAGCAACCCAAGGCACATGAGTCCCTGAAAAGCAGATGCCACGTGAAGAAAAGGAAGTTGGTGGGGACTGAATTGACTTGGATTACTTTTTTGTCAATTGGAAGAATATTAACCTGAATTATAAAAAGAAATTTCAGTTCTTGCCAACTGATTCTGTGGACTAATCTTATCTATTAAATTTGTAATAGCATTATTTACTGCACATCAGCTATTCCTAAGCATATTATATACACACATCCTCTTAACAAACCTGTGAGATAGATCCTATTACATTCCAAATTTGAAGGATAGAGGCAGTGTGGCTTAGTGAAGTTAAGTGAGCTACCCCAGATTTCACAGCTAGTAAGTGGCTAGGCTGGAACTCAATGTACCACAAAGCTTACACTCTTAATCACCAGAACTCAAAAACTCCATAGGGCCATAAATAGATTTTCTTTACTTTCTGAGCGTTAAGGAATATAAAAATGTGATTTTTATACCATACTAAGAAAATGTAAGGAAAGAAGTAAGGGAGGGAGGGAAGGAGGAAAAGACACAGTATTTCCTTTTATAACGTTTCTCTGGCTTTTCCTGCCTGCCTTAAAGACAAAATAAAACCATCAATTCAAATAGTATTGTGTTGGATAAAATTATTCTGTTACAAACACATGCCTTACGGTTGTTTTATACCAGAAATCATTGTATATTATAGCTTAAAGGACTTTTTAGATAAGTTAGCACAGAAATTCTCAAAATGCAATCCCTAGAGCAGCAGCACCAGCAATATGTGGGAAATGGCTGGAAATGCAAATTCTCTGGCCCAACCCCAGAGCTACTAAGTCATAAATTCTGGAAGCAGAATCTACCAGTCTGTGTTTTCACAAGTCCTCTAGCTTATCATAATGTATTATAAATTTTGAAAAGCCATTTTCTAGCTTGATACCATGCATCCAATATTTTAGACCTACTATGCATTAGAAACTGTATGTGTTAAGAGATGACCTTGGAAAGTTTTATAGGGGCTTGGGCAAATTAAAAGACTCAAGCTTTAACCTGAACATAATGGGATTGGAGGAGGTTTAAGAGAAAGAAGGCATATTTTGATTGGCTATTTTGAGGCAATTGTAAAAAGCACAAGGAAGATCACAAAGGCTGGAACAACATAGCAGTCAGGGCGTGTATTAATCAGGAGATGCTTGGTACATTCCATGCATTTCTCTACAGTTTTCATTTGTACCTAATTTGGTATGTGTCTTAGTCCATTCTGGGATGCTATAACAAAACATCATGAACTGAGTAGCTTAGAAACAACAGACATTTATTTCTCACAGTTTGGGAGTCTGGGAAGTCCAAGATGAAAGCACTAGCAGATGTGGTGTCTGGTAGGTCCCACTTTCAGGTTCATAGAGAGTCTTCTTTCTGGCCTCTTAGTTGGTAGGAAGAGGGATAGTTAGCTCTCTGCAGTTGTTCTTATCAGGCCCCTTTTATAAGGACTCTAACCAAATTCATGAAGGAGCCACTCTCATGACCTAATCATCTCCCAAAGGCCCCATATTCTAATATCATCATCTTGGGATCAGTTTCAACATATAAGTTTTTGGTGACATGAACAATTAGACCATAGCCATACAAGAAGATGGAATAACCCTAAAATTACCAAGTGAAGCAATTGTGGGATAGAATATGGTGATATCATTAGCAAGCAGGGGTATCCAACCTGCAGTCTGCGGGCCACATGCCAATTTTTGAGCCTGTTTTTCTTATTTGTGGTGTTAGATAGTGCCAAAAATATGCATTGACATTTGCTTTTTGCTCATCAGCTTTCTTTGGTGTTTGTGCATCTAACGTGTGTCCCAAGGCAGCTCTTCCGATTTGTGGCGTAGATGAGAAAAGGTTGGACCGCCCTGGAAAACACAAAAAGTTCAACACATAGGAGAGTGGGAGACCAGATGCCACGTAGCACAAAGCTTCATCAACCCAACTGCAATGGCATGACCTCTGATGGGTACCCACAGTGATGTGAGTCATTAGCAGAAAAAGTATAACAAATCTACTGAAAATATTTTTTAATGAATAGAAAAGGTATACCTTTTCATTGAACTGAAATACTGACTCTTTATAGCTTCTACTAGATCTTATTTGATATGAAACTCAAAATAAATCTAACGTGGAGAGTCCCTGAAGCTGAATTCCCAAAGAAATGTTTGAAAACCAAGTGTTTACACATCTAACGGTAGTGATTTCCACTACTATTTGTCTTCATTTTTGAAGATCTGTAACTTGACGTGATTCCTCACACTCTATTGTCCTTTTTCCATTTAGTTCTTATCAATAACCTTAATAATTAAAAAGGGAACACTTACATATATCAAGAAAGTTTGATGTTAAGGGACTCTAGAAGCCTCTCTTTTTGAAAAGTGAGTCATTATCCCCTTTATAGCCATTTGGTAAAATCCTTTTTTAATCAGGTTTAAAATGAATAAACATGCACACACACACATACACACAAAATCCTTGTGCTAACCCTCTTGGAATTGTAGACTGTTTGCTCATCTTTTAATCTCTTAGCATAGGTTTCTCTTAGGTTAAATTTGCATCCAGATGTCTGTGTATTACTGACTCAAAAATATCATTATCATAATTTTTTCTTACAAAGCAGCCCAGTGTAGAATCCAAGGCTCCAATTACCCTTCTCTCCCTAGCATCATTTTTATTTCACTCTAGAGGAAAATCAGCAGTGAAAGGTCTGCCCTTCAGATTGTCTCAGATCTATGTGTTGTTCTAAGTTGAAAGGCCAATTTTTGCTGTCTCATTGTTGGGAGCCTGCTGATACTCGTAATAACAGATAGACTGTATTTTCAAGATACACCATACTCCTAATGCCTTTTTTCTTTCTAAAAGAAATATAGCTTTCTGTTGTTAAAATCAACACAATACTCATAAGAGAAAATTTGCAAAATGAGAAAAGAACATAAAGGAAACTAACAGAATAGCACAAAGAGAAACACAGCTATTTTTATTACATTTTCTTCCTGAATTTCTCCTATACATAAATGTTTACAGTTAAGAGCAGATACGTTTTATGTTCTACTTTTTAACTTTATATGGCACTGTATTTTTGCATGACACTTAGCAATTTTTAACATCATTTTTAATAGCCACAAAATAATCCATCAATGGAATATGTCAAGTTCGATTCCTGAATTCTGATCATTTAGTTAATCTCTAGTGTTTTGGATATTACTGATACACAGTAATGCTGCAGAAAAAAAATCTCAGTGCATGCATTTTTTCCTACATTTTTTGGTTAGGAAAGTATAGATTCTTCTATCTTAAATAAAGGTATAGAATTTCTGATCTAAAGGAAATAAATTTGTTTAAGGATAGAAAAATTTCTGTTCCTTTTTTCTTGTGCATTTTTACAAAGTCAAGATTATACTACACGTATACACCTGTTTTTCTTTTTCCATTTCATATTTTATCCATACTTATCTTTATACTTACAATTACCCCAAATTTTCATTTTGATTATATTCTAATCAGAATATCTCTGTATAAATTTGGTTACATCTTCATTGTTTCTATAGGATAAAAAATAACAGGGGTAGCATATTTTAGAACAAAAGTCTGAACCTCTATGTATAAATTTATTGCCTTTTATTGCATTACTTATTATTTACTTATTATTTCTATGTTCACTAAAGAAATTCGACATTTTTTTTCATGGGTTTTTTATATATCCATCCCTTTCTCATTTTACTTTAATTTCTGGGTGTCAAAACACATAGATTATTCATTCCTCTTAATAGCTGAATAGTTGGCTCAGCACCTGTGGCTCAAGCAGCTAAGGTGCCAGCCACATACACCTGAGCTGGCAGGTTCGAATCCAGCCCGGGCCCGCCAAACAACCATGATGGCTGCAACCAAAAATAGCCAGGCGTTGTGGCAGGTGCCTGTGGTCCCAGCTACTTGGAAGGCAAAGGCAGGAGAATTGCTTGAGCCCAGGACTTGGAGGTTGCTGTGAGCTGTGATGCCACAGCACTCTACCCAGGGTGACAGCTTGAGGCTCTGCCTCAAAAAAAAAAAAAAGCTGTATAGTTATCACTTTGTATGGCTATACTGTAATTGATTTAACCATGTTTCTCTAGGTGGACACATTTCCAGTTTTGGTATTTCAAGCAATGCTGAAAGGCTTTCTGTTTGGAGTCATACTTAGCAAAGATTTCCCCTTTCCAATATTATATAATTATTCTCCTATAGTTTCTTCAAGCATATAGATTTAGTTTTATATTCCCATATTTGGAATTTATATTTATGCATAAATAAAATATAGATCTAACTTTCTTTTCCTCCAAATAGCCAATTACCCTACCCCTACATAATTTTTGAATAAATGATCCTTCCTTTCCGTACTATTTATTATGTACATGTTCTCATATATACACTTGTATGTTTTTTACACTTGTATTTTTTAATGGGGTCACCTTACTCAGTAATCTGTTCATCTATTTCTCTTTCATCACAGAAGGTTTATAGCACACTTAAAATCTGATATGGTGAATTTTAATGCATAAGTCACATTCTGTTTCAACATGTTTTGCCTACATCTGTCAATGAATGCCAAAATTTATAGGTAAATGTTTAAACATAAATTTGGTGTTTGCATAGCCTCAAAATATCTCTCCTCCCCCAAAAAATATTTAGTAATTTGAAGAGGGAATAATAAATGTACAGTAAAGATTTTTGACATCACTCCAGTGATCAAGGTTACCATCACCAGTACCACATGTCAACATCATGTACTTTTGAAATGATGGGCTGAGAAGAACAACAACTCTCGGAAGCATCCTTCCCAGTAATTCACAACCTCAATCTAATCATGAGAAGACTTTAGATTAACTCCGATAGAGGGACGTCCTAGAAAATCACTGAGCAGGACTCCACAAAAGTATCATAGGCACAAAAGATAAGGCAAGATGGAGGAATTGTCGCATGGTCTCCTAGAAGACCGAGGAGCCATGACAACTAAATGCAGCGTAGGATTTAAGTACATGAATGGGAAAACTGGTGAAATTAGAAAATCAGCCCCGGGCCCCTCTCCTAGCTTTCTGTGGCCGCCTGGGACCCTTGCTGCTCCTTGGTGGTCCTTGGCTTACAGCCTTGTCTCTGCAATGTCCTCCTCCATCTTAGCAAGATGGTCTTCTCTCTGTGTGTCTGTGTGTCCTTTTCTGTTCCTAACCAAAACATTTCCTGGATTTAGGACCCACCTTAACCGAGCATGATCTCATCTCCATTCTTTAATTACATCTGTAAAGACTCTTCTCCCAAATAAGGTCTCTTCAAACAAGGTTCTGGGTGGGCATGAATTGTGTGGGGACACTATTTAACCTCTAACTCAGGAGTTTTATTTTCTTAACCACAGTCATCCCAGTGTCAAGGAGACTCTCTGGCACTGGGTAAGTGTTTTGCAATTATTTGCTAAATGTTGAACAAACCGAATTGTCTTCATTGGGAAATTAATTAGAGCTGAGCAGTGAATGCTGTCGTTACATGACACTGTGTCTGCATGTGTCCTTCTACAGCCTGCACGCATTCATGTCACCTGCTGAGCCTTATATGCTGAGCCACATAGATTTAGGGTCCCTGTTCATCAGGTTTATAGTACTGCTCACATTTTGTTCCACTGAAATAGGGAGAAAGGATGAGGGGTAGTGGAGAGGAAGAGCAGGAAGGGTGGTGCAAACCACAGCCAGCCGGCCTAGATTTGGAGCCCAGCTCTAGCATTAACTCATTACGGGTTCAGCATATCTCACTTTCTTCATCTGTAAAATGGGGTAATAGTACTGCCTGCCACTTTGTTGTGAGGATTAAAGAAACTGATTTTCATAAACTACACAATCCAAAGGTACAGAGCAAAAGCCTAGAAAATCGTTAGCGATCATACAAATATCTTGGTGCCAAAGGTTAAATCTTCTTAACACCTCAACCTCCAGGAATACAATAAATTTTGCTTCTCTAATAGTGTTTTGAGACATGCTTAAACCAACATTTACATTTTAAATAAGAACAACACCATCCTGCTTCCTGTAATCACTTCCAGATCAGAAAGAGATTTTCTTTCTAAATTAAATATTGAGTCATATTTTAATTACACTTAGGAAAAGGATTTTGTATACAGAAACCAAAGAATAAATCTCTTGGATCATGCATTTGTATCTCCAGCTTGAGATTTCTCCTGTTAGGTTTTTGAGCATGTCACTTTTTTTCCCCTCTCATTCCCACTTTGCCAATTAGTAGCCTTAGAAGCAATGTGGTAGATGCTGAAAATGAAGAAGAGAATGATCTTTGAATACTAATATCCAATACTGTATGAGCTTCTATTTGATATAGCCTGCCTAACTCCAAAGTCTGTAATATTCCATTTATAGCACAATATCCCAACAGTTATGACATAGTGTTAGACGTGCAGTTACAAACAAGGAGAAAGACATACACTTCACCACACATGAACCCCACCCCTCCCCCTCAATATGCATTTTTGCTCTAGTACTTTGGTCCATTTGAACACAACTTCTATTACAAAATTGACTTTAACAAGTCGCCTTATTTTTTTTTTTATTAAATCATAGCTGTGTACATTAATGCATTTATGGGGTACAATGTGCTGGTTTTATATACAATGTTGAAATACATCAAACTGCTTAACATAGCCTTCACCTCACTTTCTTAATTATTGTGTTAAGACATTAATATTCTACACTTAGTAGATTTGACCATACCCTTGTAAAACGCACCATATGTTATCCTCCCTCCACCAGCCTCCCCTCTCCCCTCCCATTCCTCTCCTCTTTCCCCTTCATCTTGGGCTGTAGTTGGGTTACAGCTTTCATATGGAAGTGTGGGTGCTTACATACTGCTTTCATAGTAGAGCTAAGTACATTGGATGCTTCTTCTTCCATTCTTGAGATACTTAGCTAAGAAGAATATGTTCCAGCTCCATCCATGTAAACATAAAAGAGACAAAGTCTCCATTTTTTTTGAAGGCTGCATACATTTGATACTTCAATTCCTTTATTAGGTATATATCCAGAAGACCAAAAATCACTTTAAACAAAGACATTTGCACCAGAATGTTTATTGCAGCCCAATTCATAATTGCTAAGTCGTGGAAGAAGTTGCTTTATATTTTAATAATGATAGGAAGACATAGGAAAGTTTAGAAGAATAGGAGAAGAGATAGCTTTGGCATTATTCGTTTTTCTAATATGATAATGCTCATTTGGAATTAACACTTTTTCTCAAGGCAAAACTGTACTATTCCTGATGTTCCCAAAGCCTTATCATATAAGCAGATTAATTTTAATAGGGCACAGTAGCACATATTGTTATTATTATGCAACTATGTTTTGAATCACCACTTTAAAAGGAAACAATCTAATTTTCTTTTCCTTAAGTTTCTTTTTAATTTTCTCCATGCTGTAAACAAATGAGCTAATATTGAATATATGAAGGAATCAGAAAGAACAAGAAATCTAGAACCATGACTTTTCAACCTTCTAATTAGAAGAACCAAGTGATTTAACTCAAAATTGGCAAAAAAGAAAATCAATGTTAAATAGCTAAAGACTTACACATGATGGGATAGTGATCTGTAAATTATGTCATATGGGAAAATTACTTTCATTTATTTTGTGACGTCTGCCAAAGAAGGCAAACTCACTTTACCAAGAGAGACCTATTGAGATTCAGAGTGTTTATTTATATACGTAAATATGTATTTAATGAAAGAACAAATTTAATGAAAATATTTCTATCCAATAGTAACATAAGCTGCCAGGCAAGTTGTCAAGTCCTGCCATTGAAGGTGGTTGGGCTCACTGGTTGGAAATGACCAGAAGGGGAAACAAATACCGTCTAAAAGTCATTCAAGGTCTCTCTTAAGTTTCTTCCAACCTAATGTTCTACAATTCACATATCTGTGGGCATATAATCACCTATGCCAGTGTGTGTTTTATCACTCCACTTTCAACAGCAGCCAATTGGCCCCAGCACTTGATCTCATCCATTGACTTACAGACGATGGGTCAAATCTAGATAGTCACTTGTCTCAGCATGGCCTCTTAACTAAGAATGGTTTCTACATTTTTAAACAGTCAGAAAAATTCAAAAGAAGAAGAATTTTCTGTGACATGTAATATGTCTATGAAATTCAATATCCACTATCCATAAACTTGTATTGGAGCATGGCCACACTCATTGGTTCATGTACTGTCTATGGCTGCTTTCATGTTACAACAGAAGAGTTGAATGGTTGTGGCAGATACTATCTACCCATGAAGCGAAAATATTTATTATTGGGCCTTTAAAAAAAATGTTTGCTGATCCCTGCTTTAAAAATGTAAACCTCTGAGGACAGGCATCATGCCCTTTGTTATTTATCTTTGTGCTTTGATTGTTCAGCAAACAGTGGTTTCAATGTTGTTGTCACGGAATGAATAAACGGATGAATGATGCTCATGTTCAGAATTTATAAAAAGTAGCTAAGTCTAACTATAAAGAGTTTTGTCTAATAGCTACTACCCAAAACTCCTATGAACTTCTTTCCGAACAAAACAGAGGTTCATCATGTGCAAATAAAAGACTCAATCAGGGCTGATATTGAGGTATTGTGTCCCTCTACCGCCTCTACAGCCTTGCTTCTATTCTGATGTGCCTGAGCCGTACCTTACTCATCATAAACAATTTTGAAAAGCACTCTTGGGCATCCTAACAGTTATTATTTTTTAAATGTATGACTTATTTAGACCCTGCTGAATTCCCAAAATACCTTGGGAAACTTTGTCTTTTCTTGCCTTAATCAGTTGGCAAATTTAATTCTCCCTGGAGGAATAATTGTAGGGAATTATTCTCTCCTTTCAACACAAAGAGAAAGCCAGATCAGCAATTCAATGACATTTGCTGCAGGTTAGATGAATGTTAACACCTCTCTCCTCCCTCCACACAAAGAGAACACGAATACACTAAGTCACATTTAACAAAAATCTCCCAAACATTTCATCAGCAAAATTTTTGGAAACGGATTTTAGAATGTTAAAGTTTGTTAAAGGTGCTTTTACACTAATTCTCATTCCCCCTCCTACTTTTTCTTTCTTTTTTTTTTTTTTTTTTTAGCTATTAGCCACATAGTACTAATTATCCAGCTGGCATCTGGCAGCAGAAGTTTTCTAAGTTGCCTCCCCAAATTGAAGTGGTCAGGAGAAGAGCTGAAGACTTGCATTTACTCCTACAGTTCGGTGCTCTAATTAAAGTAATAAATATGGCTTCCCTTCAAGGGAGAAGTAGGCAGGGAGGAAAGATCCCTTTCAACCCAAGAGTCTTTAAGTCCCAATTCTTATAGGACAGTGGAAGAACCTGTACAGAGAGACAGAAGGGGAAGAGGCAGCTAATGGGTAGAAGAGGGAGGGAGGACAGCCTCCATTAAGTACACAGTAGATGAGATGCTGGGAAGGGAGAGACATCTCATGACCTGTCTCATTGCTTATCCATTGAGAGTTACAGAAATCTCAACAATCATTTGAGCCACAACTAGTTTGTTAATTGAATAAATGATAAGGTTTTTAAGTTTGGAAAGAGAGCTTTATTTCTCATAAAGTATTACAGCCTGTAGTGGCCATCCACCTCTTCCCTCTAAGACTAAGAAGAGCCAAAAGCCAGAAACCCATGCTTTCAAGAAGTGACAAGGGGAATAGGAATTTATACTGAGTGGGATAGCCAAAATATGCATATTTAACAAGCTATAGGAGGAGTCATGAAAATTTACGAAAGGAGAAACAGGTGTCTACACAATTAAGGTACATGTTCAAAAAATGGCAGCCCTCTGATGTCAAAAGGCAGAGCAAAGACATAAACACTGTTACCACCCAAACTCTATAGTCCAGTTAAAACTATTCCATGGTTGGTGGCCCACTACCTGGAAGGAATGCTGGTAAGTATTGAGACCACAAATAGGGAGATTGGTTTCTGTTTAGACCTTAGGGGGAAAAGCCTTATGGCTATTAACAAGGGAGTGGGTACAATGAGGTATGTCTCACCACACATCTCGCCATGACTGATAACTCAGTTTTAAGATTTCTCTGGGGTACCTTTGGCCAACAGGGGGAATGGGTCTTAGGACTTCATTTTAGTTCACAAGTTTGTGGAAGGAGCCATGTGATTTTATTTTTCTGTTTGCTTGATATTTGCTTTATTTGTATTGTGGAGAAGAAAAATAGCTAAAGTTCTTGTAAAGCTATTAAGGATCATTATAAATAATTTCAGCCATGGAGAACACCACAAAAAAGAAAATTCCTATGTCACCTTACATCTTCCACCAAAAAATAGCAATAATTACTGAGGGAATATCATTTCCAACATCATTTTTACCTTTATGCATAATAATAAATAGATTTAAAACTTCACTTTAAAAGGATCATGCTGTGACTTTTGTAGAAAATCACTCACTTCAACTTGATTTTAACAGAAAGAGGAAAAGTACAATGACTTTTTATATTCCAAAAACTTCCCTCTAAGACTGATGAAAAACTATTTAGCCGTGAAGTCATTTCATCTTTAGTTTTTTAATAATTTTCTGCTTTTTAATTTGTTTATTTTTTATTTCTGAGTATTACTGACATTGTGTTTACATATTTGGATTTGTACATTTTAAGTCAAAGTTGTAAGTGAACCCTTCACCCCGAATATGTGCATTGTACCAGTTAGGCACGAATTTACCCTTCCCCTCTTCCCCACTACCACCTACTTGATTTCCATTGAGTTTTACTTCCATATGTGCACATAAAGTTTTGATTGACTAGTTCCTATTTAGTATTGAGTACATGTGGTGTTTTTTTTTTCCATTCAGAGAAATGCAAATCAAAACCACAATGAGATATTGCCTAATTTCAGTGAGAACAGTGCATATCAAGAACTCCCAAAACAATAGATGCTAGTGTAGATGCAGAGAGAAAGAAACTCTCCCTCACTGTTGGTGGGACTGCAAACTAATACAACCTCAGTGAAAAGTAGTATGGAGATATCTGAAAGAATATGATTCAGCAATCCCACTGCTAGATATTTACTCAGAGGAAAAAGTGATACTTTATCAAAAAGACACTTTCAGTCAAATTTTTATAGCAGCACAATTCACAATTGGAAAGATATAAGAACAACCCTAGTGCCCATTGGTACATAAATAGATCAATAAAATGTGGTACATGTATACCATGGAGTACCACTGAGCCATTAAAAAATGGCAATCTTTGTAACAGTATGGATGGAACTGGAGACCATTCTTCTAAGTGAAATATCCCAAGCATGGTAAAATAAATTTTAATTTTGATCTCATTAATTTGTTGTATTAAAGAATAATCTCATACCTTCTCCTATCTTCTCTGAATTTTTAAATTTTTAGAATAATTTCATTATTTTCATTATATTTTGTCACATGATTAATTTGTTCTGTAAATATTATTTGCATAGTTGGTGCATATTAGTTTTACATTTAAAAAGATTCAGAACATATCACAAATACTTTTTTTCCTGTGGTTCTTTCTCATTTAATTTTTTTTTAACCTCATGCTTTTTATTTGTTGAATTTGTAACATTTGACAAATGAAAACAATATCAATAATATGTGTGTATTTGTGATAAAAAGGGCTGTTTGGTGCTGAAATCTTTAATGTTTGAGTGTATCTAATTGTTACTTTGCTCTTGAAATACATCTTGGCGATTCATCATTCTTGGTCAACTATTACAACTTTAGATAAGACTTTTGTGATTGAATGCTTCCATGGAAAAGGAAATGTCTTATTTCCTCTTCTTAGCTCCTGTAAGCATTTAAATTTGTGACACATGACTCTACTTCAACTCCTTCCTTTGACAACAACATAATAATAATAAAGCCAAGTAATTTTCAATATAGATTCTCACCAGCAATGTACGAAAGTAATTTCATACATTGGCCATTTTGATAAATAAGGAAAATTATAAGACACTGCTGCTTTAACATACATGCCTTTCATCTCTAGGACAGGTTGAACATCTTTTACTCACTTAATTGACAACTATCTATATTGGTTCTTACAAAATATAGCAGAGATTCATCCAGTCATTCAGGCATACGTAAATTAATACTATAATAATAATGTAATTGTTTCAAGGTAATGCAGCTCATATATAAAGATCAGCACACCAAATAAACATGATTATATTATTCTTATCTTAGCAGCATGACATGGGTTTTGTTAACAGCAAAATACACAGAAAAAAGACACTTCAAAATTAGAGGGGGGTGAAAGATATTCTAATTTTACAGTGGTTTTTAAATGTTATTTCAGTAGTCAAGTTCTTAAAAACAATTCTTATACTAAAAACTGCTAAGTAGAACAGATAAAGTAGATGGCTTAGAAGCCAACAAAGATGGCATGATAATTTCATATGCAGTGCTCTGAACATGTCCTTTGCTTGAAACACTGAGCAAGTACAGGTAAATTATTCAGAGTATATTTTCTGACCACAGTAGAATGGAGCAAGAAGTTGAAAACAAAGATCTCTAGAAAATTTCAGCTCTTTGAAAAATAGTCATATAGTTCTAAATAATCCACATGTAAAGGAAGAATTAATAATGATGAAAGTGCTGTTATCAATTGGTGTGAGATAAAGCTAAAGCTGTGCTAAGGGTGCAATTTATAGCCTTGAGATGAATATATTATAATAGAAATTATGAAAGGCTGAAAACAAACTACCCAAATATCCAACCCAAGAAACTGAACAAAAAAATTAACCCCAAGAAAATAAAAAGAGAGAAATAATAAAAATGATGTGAAAAAATTAATAAAATAGAAAACAAATTTATTAATATAAAAAGACAAACCAGTGGTTCTTAAAACATCCTAATAAGATTGATAGACTTTTAGCAAAGCTGATCAAAAATAAAATTTCTTAATATAAAACAGTAAAATGAGAGCATCATGACCAGTAGATGGTGTAGATATTAAGAGGATATTAACAACTCAATGTAAATAAATTTGAGCATTTTAATCAAATTGACTCATTTCTAGAAATCTTCCAAGCTGAAATAAGAAGAAATAAATACTGTAAATAATCTCATGTCTATTAAATTGAATGTTTAATTTAAATCCTTTCCACTAAATAATTTGACGATGTAGAAGACTTTCCCAGTGAGTTCTCACTAACACTTAAGAAAGAAGTAACACCCGGCTATGTTTTTGTTGCAGTTTGGCCGGGGCCGAGTTTGAACCCACCACCCTTGGCATATGGGGCCGGCGCCCTACTCACTGAGCCATAGACATTGTGGCGGGCGCCTGTAGTCCTAGCTGCTTGGGAGGCTGAGGCAAGAGAATCGCGTAGGCCCAGGAGTTGGAGGTTGCTGTGAGCCGTGTGACGTCATGGCACTCTACCCCAGGGCGGTACAGTGAGACTCTGTCTCTACAAAAAAAAAAAAAGAAAGAAAGAAGTAACAGCAGTTTCTCACACACTCTTCCAGACATGAGAGAGGAAAGTGTTCAGAGGTCAGAGTTAATAGGAAAATTCTTATTTCAATTTAGAGTAGCATAACTTGCTATTAAAATTTGACAAGGAAATTACAAAAAGCCAGAAATGTAAAGGTCAGCATCACTAATAAACATAGATGAAAAAATATTAATCTAAATGTTAACTATTAGAATTCAATAATATAGAAAAGAATAATATTTTATAAACCAATGGAAGTTTATTTCAAGAATGCAAGTGTCTCAGATACATAGAAAGATAATAATGTTGTATTAAAGCTGTCCTAAAATGCAGTGATTCTAAATAATAACTATTTGTTTAGCCTACAAATCTATAGGGGACCTTCTGGTACTCTCAAATACCTCTAAAAACTGCTGAGGGAACTATAGATTGATTTAAAAGACTAAAGAAACTCTTTGGAACTATCTACCTATACTGAACACATGTATACCCTATGAATCATTAATTCCACACCTAAAAAGTACATATATATGTTCTCAAAAATATGTACAAGAGTGTTCATACCTATACTAATTGTAATAGCTACATGAAAATTATCAAAATATCCACTGAGCAGGATTAATGCAATATGGTATATTGATACAAAAGAATTCTACTTAAAAACAAAACAAAAAAATTGCTATAAGCACCTGCTATGGTCTGAAGGTTTATGTTCCCTCAAATTTCCAAGTGTTGAAAATCAAAGCCTTATGGTGATGGCCTGAGGAGATGGGGCCTTTAGGAAGTGATTGATTAAGCCCTGAGTGCTACATCCTGGTAAGGAATTAGTGCCTTTATAGAAGAGGCCCCAGAGGTCTGCCTTTTCTTTTCCATCATATGAGGAAACAATTAAAAAGTGGCACCTACAAACCAGAAGGCAAGCCCTCACCAGACCCTGAATAGGCTGGTGCCATGACCTTGGACTTCCCAGACTCCAAAACGGAGAGCAATAAATCTGTGTTGTTATAAGCCATCCAGTTTATGGTAATTTTTTATTGTAGCCCAAACAGACTAAGACAACAACAATAATATTACTGAGCAAAATAAGTCAGACCAAACAGAGTATTTTTCATTTATCTTAAAATAAAAAATATGAAGAATTACTCTTTGCATATAAAAGTCAGATTAGAGGTTATCCCTTGAATACTGTGTGTGAAAGAGATACAAGGAAGACTTGGGTCTTACTCCCAATACTCTGCTTCTCTATTCAGGTCCTGGTTACATGAGCATATTCAATGTGAAAAAATTGAGTTGTAATGCTTAAGTGTGTTTTTCTGTGTATATGTTATGCTTCAAATTTCAAAAGGTAATTTTACGTGGTTCAAAATATATAGAAAATATGGAATATACAAATATATAATAATTAAAGCATAGAAAAGACATACAGTGAAATACAAAGTGCCGTTAGGAATTGGATGACAAACCACTGACTGTAGGGAAGATATTTTAGATAGATAGGTAGATAGGTATGCATCCACATATATATATATATATATATATTTCACATATATAAACATATACACACAGAAATATATACATAAAATATATGTGATATACAAATCTCTTTCCATATATATACACATATATATATGTTAAAGGCTTAGGTCTAGAATATATAACGAACTCCTACAAATCAAAAGAAAAATATAAACTTCCACTTCACAAAAGAAGAAATTCAGATTCTAATATACATACTAACAAGATATTCAGCTTCATTAATCATCATGAAAATATAGTACAGCCTATGTAAGTTGACCATCCATGGGACTATAACAAACTGGTCAACATATGGAAGTGGTTAACATAAGGAACCAGGCCTACTGTGCTAATATGTACATGTGGTGTATGTCTGGTTAACTAAGGAGGTGGTCAGTGAAGGGAGTTGGTCAACTATGGAGGTTCTACTACATATATTAAAACTACCAAGAGATTCTACTACAAACATATGGCAGAATGACTATAATGAAAATCATTGTCAATATCAAAAGGCAACAAGGTTGTAGAATGACGAGAGTTTTATTCATTGCTGGTGGTGGTATAAATTGGCACAAAATTTTGAATTGCTGGGAGAAGAGATGTGCTTATTCAAGACTGGGTTGCTGGCAGGCATCCCTGGAAGTGGTCCACCACAGAGGGAGTTTTGAAATAGGAGCCTTCTGGCTTCTACTTGGGCATTTCAGACCTGCGTAGAAGGGAGAAGAGTGTGATTTACCACGAGACTTTATTCTTGCTATGATTTACAGTGGATGAAGTTATGTAATTAGCCAGATCCAGAAGCAGTGGAAGCCTCCAATATCCCAGGAGACAAATGTCCCATACCTTGTGGGAAGAATACAGTTGCTGGGAAGAAGAGGTGTATTGTCTCAGGGGAACAATCCAAGATGGTGGCCGAGTAACAACTTCCCTGCAACAGGGCACGGTGAGTCTGGGGAGATAAGACTCCAGGCATCTGGAGGAAGACAAGATGGTGGACTGAAGCCAGTTTTCCACAGAGGCTCCCATCCAGAAGGAGAATTAAGGGATGAAAATTTAGCAAGAAACATGGTGGATTTGAGCTGCACCAAGAGAGAAGGTTGAAGAACACACATAAACCCTGCTGAGGTGAGCTGCGACCACAAGGACTCAAACAAAAGATACAAAATCCATCACCAAGTGGACAGGAGTCCCCCCTTCCCCATGACACCAGCTCAAGAGCCCCACAAACAAACAAACAAACAGGCAGAAATCAAAGGCCCTCCCACTACACTCCATGGGAAAGACCTTCTAAAAACTGGACCTACTTCCCCTACTAGGGTGCCATGGCATCCTCCTGCCAGGCAGAAAACTATATAAAACTGTAAATATCCTTTACCTGCAACCCTGAACTGCCAGCAACCCCTCACTCACACTGAGGTCTGGAGGCCTGTCCCCCAGGAATTCAGATTTTTGGGTGATTTCTCGAGGGGTATGGACAGTGCCCGAGCTGCAGCTGATCAGCACTGACCCTAGGGCATGGGAGCAAGGAGAGGGCAGTTGGCTGAGGGGGGAACAACACCAGGGTGGCACTTCCTCAAAGCGTGTTGCAACAGCCCTCCTTGGGCAGCAATACGGCCAGGCATAAAACTGAGTGAAACTGTGTGTGCTCGCTACCTGCAGCTCTGGGCTCCCAGCACTCTCCTTTGCCCTCACCCTCCTTTGCCCTCACTCTGAGATCTGGAGGTCTGTCCCCCAGGAGTCCAGATTTTTTGGTGATCTCTCGAGGGGTGTGGAAAGAGCATGAACTGCGGCTGGTCAGTGCTGACTCTGGGGTGCGGGAGTGAGGAGAGAAGGGTCGGCTGTGTGCGAGCCACACCAAAGCTGCGGTTCCCGGAGGCGGATCAACAGCCGTTCTTTTTTAATAGCAAAACACCTTACTCCTGGATATTCTGAAGCCACACCCCCTGTCTCCCTGGGCAACCAGAGGAGGTCACCTGTGAGTAAAGGATTTGCCTGAGGCTACTCACAAACCCGGGAAGCTTCCAGGGCAGGGCCGACTCAGAGAGGTAACCAAATACAAACCTCCAGCAGCAAAGAGGTTGGAACTCAGAACAGCTTATCTTCTGCAGGTGATTTTAGCAGGAACAGAGACAGAATCCCACATAGTTGTTCTGTTCTGTTCTGTTCTGCTCTGTTCTGTCAGTAACATCAATCAGGGGCGGGGCTGAGCCTGAGTGAACGCCCCCCAACCTTCATCAAGCACCCAAGGAGGTCAGGTCTCACCTCCTCCTGCTAGATAGCGACAGAGTGCAGAGGCCTGGCAGATTTCCTTGCAATTCAGGCAGGTGCAAACCCCTGGAGTATCTGTTCACTACAGGCAACTGGGTCAGCCATCTGCAGTGATATCAGTGACTGGGTCCGACAAAGGGGCAAGGTGGCTTCCTAGACTGATCTATTTGCTAGGTGGCTCCTCCTGACTCCATGCAATACTGGAGTAAGCCATATCAGAGTAGTCACCAGACCTTTGTGACCCAGCTCCCAGAGCCCTCTTGAACTCTCCCACCCGAGATAGGTGCTGACTGAGACAATCGATTTGGACCTTTTGATCTGAACCAGTAGACTGAGGACTTTCAGGTGGTGCCCTGGGTGTGCGGTTGTAGGAAGGTTTCATTTTCCTTTTCCAGTTAGTGCCAGAGGTGGGCAGGGTGACTTAATTGCTGGTTTTTCCTCCACAGCTGAGACTTCAACCCAGAGTAAATGTTTCACTAGGCTTGAACAGAAACCATCTGAAAACAAGACAGAACCACTTAGCTCCACCAGACAAGGCCCCAGTTTCTCAGGCCACAACACTGTATGGGCCCTTGACAAAACCCCAGGGGAAAAACCAAAGGGAGTAAAACAACCATGGGGCAGAATCAGCGGAAAAACTCTGGTAACATGAATAACCAGAATAGATCAACCCCCCCACCCGGCCAAGGAAAGATATGGCAGATGTAATTGAAGATCACATTCATAGACAACTGGCTGAGATGTCAAAAATTGAATTCAGAATTTGGATGGCAGACAAGATTAATAAAGTGGAATTAGTAATTCAAGGAGAAATTCAAAAGTTGTCTCAAAAATTTAACGAATTAAAAAAAAAAAGAATTTAACGAATTTAAGGACAAAACCGCCAAAGACTTAGACACACTGAAGCAAGAATTTGCAGCCCTCAAAGATATGAAAAGTACAGTAGAATCCGTCAGCAACAGAATGGAGCAAGCAGAAGAAAGGATTTCTGAAATTGAAGATAAAGCCTTTGAATGCTCTCAAACTCTCAAACAGGAAGAGAAATGGAGAGCAAAAATGGATCATTCTCTCAGAGAGCTCTGGGATAATTCGAAGAAGGTCAATATATGAATAATTGGAATTCCTGAAACCTATGAAGTAACCTTAATGGGCACAGAGGCCCTTCTGCATGAAATTATGAAAGAGAATTTTCCAGACATGCCTAGAGATTCTGAAATTCAGATAGCAGACAGCTTCAGAACCCCAGCACAACTCAACCCCAACAAGACATCCCCCAGGCATATCATAATTAACTCCACTAAAGTTAATATGAAGGATAAAATCCTCAAAGCTGCCAGGCGAAAGAAGGCCATTACATACAAAGGGAAGAATATTAGAATAACTGCAGATCTCTCTGCTGAAACTTTTCAAGCTAGAAGAGGGTGGTCATTGACTTTTAATCTCCTAAAGCAAAATAACTTTCAACCCAGGATCTTGTATCCAGCTAAACTGAGTTTCATTTATGATGGACAAATTAAATACTTTAATGACATTCATATGTTGAAGAAATTTGCCATAACCAAACCAGCTCTTCAGGATATTCTCAGACCTATCCTCCATAATGACTAACCCAATCCTATACCACAAAAGTAAACTCAGATCAAACTCCAACTTCCACACTGGTGAAAGGATTAAAAATGTCCACTAGACCTTTGAAAAACTCAATACCCAAAATTTCACCAGACTTATCAATATTCTCCATCAGTGTGAATGCCCTAAACTGTCCTCAAAAGAGGCATAGGATGGCTGACTGGATACAAAAACTAAGGCCAGATATTTGCTGCATACAAGAGTCACATCTTAACTTAAAAGACAAATACAGAATCAGGGTGAAAGGATAGTCATTCATATTTCAGGCAAATGGTAATCAGAAAAAAGCAGGTGTGGCAATTTTTTTGCAGATACAATAGGCTTTAAACCAACAAAAGTAAGGAAGGATAAGAATGGTTGCTTCATATTTGTTAAGGGTAATACTCAATATGATGAGAATTCAACTATTAATATCTATGCACCCAACCAGAATGCACCTCAATTTATAAGAGAAACTCTAACAGACATGAGCAACTTGATTTCCTCCAGCTCCATAATAGTTGGAGATTTCAACACTCATTTGGCAGTGTTGGATCGATCCTTCAATAAGAAGCTGAGCAAAGAAATTTTAGATTTAAACCTAACCATCCAATATCTGGATTTAGCAGACATCTACAGAACATTTCATTCCAAACAAAACTGAATACACATAGTTCTCATCAGCCCACGGAACCTACTCCAAAATCGATCACATCTTAGGTCACAAGTCCAACCTCCATAAATTTAAAGGAATAGAAATTATTCCTTGCATCTTCTTGGACCACTATGGAATAAAACTTGAGCTGAGTAACAACAGGAATCTGCGTACTCATACAAAAACATGGAAGTTAAATAACATTATGCTGAATGATAGTTGGGTCAGAGATGAGATTAAGAAGGAAATTGCCAATTTTTTTAAACAAAACGACAATGAAGACATGAACTATCAGAACCTCTGGGACACTGCAAAGGCAGTTCTAAGAGAGAAATGTAAGCCTTCCTCAAGAGAACGGAAAGAGAGGAAGTTAACAACTTAATGGGTCATCTCAAGCAACTGGAAAAGGAAGAACATACCAACAGTAAACCCAGTAGAAGAAAAGAAATAACCAAAATTAGAGCAGAATTAAATGAAATTCAAAACAAAAGAATAATATAACAGATCAATAAATCAAAAAGCTGGTTTTCTGAAAAGGTCAATAAAATAGATAAACCTTTGGCCAATCTAATCAGAAAAAAAGAGTAAAATCTCTAATATCATCAATCAGAAACAACAAAGATGAAATAACAACAGACTCCTCAGAAATCAAAAAAATCCTTAATGAATATTACAAGAAACTTTATTCTCAGAAATATGAAAATATGAAGGAAATTGACCAATACCTAGGTGACCCGTCACCTTCCAAGAGTTGGCCAGAATCAAGTGGAAATGCTGACCAGGCCCATATCAACTTCGGAAGTAGCATCAACCATACAAAACCTCCCTAAAAAGAAAAGCCCGGGACCAGATGGTTTCATGTCAGAATTCTACCAAACCTTTAAAGAGGAATTAGTACCTATATTAATCAACCTGTTCCAAAAGGTAGAAAAAGAAGGAAGACTGCCCAACACGTTCTATGAAGCAAACATCACCCTGATCCCCAAACGAGGAAAAGACCCAACAAGAAAAGAAAATTATAGACCAATGTCACTAATGAATGAATATAGATGCAAAAATATTCAACAAGATTCTAACAAACAGAATCCAGCAACACATCAAACAAATTATACATCATGACCAAGTTGGTTTTATCCCAGTGTCTCAAGGCTGGTAAATATACATAAATCTATAAATGTAATTCAGCACATAAACAAATTAAAAAACAAAGACCATATGATTCTCTCAATCAATGCAGAAAAAGCTTTTGATATTATCCAGCATCCCTTCATGATCAGAACACTTAAGAAAATTGGTATAGAAGGGACATTTCTTAAACTGATAGAGGCCATCTATAGCAAACCCACAGCCAATATCATATTGAATGGAGTTAAATTGGAATCATTTCCACCAAGATCAGGAACTAAACAAGGCTGCCCATTGTCTCCATTGCTTTTTAACATTGTAATGGAAGTATTAGCCACTGCAATCAGGGAAGAAAAGGCGATCAAGGGTATCCATATAGAGTCAGAAGAGATCAAACTTTCGCTCTTCGCAGATGATATGATTGCATATCTGGAAAACACTAGGGACTCTACTACAAAACTCTTAGAAGTGATCAAGGAATACAGCAATGTCTCAGGCTACAAAATCAACACCCATAAATCTGTAGCCTTTATTTATACCAACAATAACCAAGCTGAAAAAACAGTCAAGGACTCTATTCCTTTCACAGTAGTGCCAAAGAAGATGAAATATTTGGGAGTATACCTAACAAAGGATGTGAAAGATCTCTACAAAGAGAACTATAAAACTTTAAGAAAAGAAATAGCTGAAGATGTTAACAAATGGAAAAACATACCATGCTCATGGCTGGGAAGAATCAACATTGTTAAAATGTCTATACTACCCAAAGCAATATATAATTTAATGCAATTCCTATTAAAGCTCCATTGTCATATTTTAAAGATCTTGAAAAAATTATACTTCATTTCATATGGAATAGGAAAAAACCTCAAAAAGCCAAGACATTACTCAGCAATAAAAACACAGCAGGAGGAATCACGCTACCAGACCTGAAACTGTACTAAAATCAATACTGATCAAAACAGCATGGTACTGACACAAAAACAGAGAAGAAGATGTCTGGAACAGAATAGAGAAACAAGAGATGAATCCAGCTACTTACCCTTATTTGATCTTTGACAAGCCAATTAAAAACATGCAGGGGGGAAAAGATTCCCTATTTAACAAATGGTGCTCGGTAAACTGGCTGGCAACCTATAGAAGATTGAAACTGGACACATACCTTTCACCATTAACTAAGATAGACTCTCACTGGATAAAAGATTTAAACTTAAGACATGAAACTATAAAAATACTTGAAGAAATTGTAGGGAAAACCCTTGAAGGAATCGGCCTGGGTGAATATTTTATGAGGAGGACTCCCCAGGCAATTGAAGCAGTATCAAAAATACACTACTGGGACCAATGATCAAACTAAAAAGCTTCTGCACAGCCAAGATCATAGTAAGTAAAGCAAGCAGACAGCCCTCAGAATGGGAGAAAATATTTGCAGGTTATACCTCCGATAAAGGTCTAATAACCAGAATCCTCAGAGAACTCAAATGTATTAGCAAGAAAATAACACATGATCCCATCTCAGGGTGGGCAAGGGACCTGAAGAGAAACTTCTCTAAAGAAGACAGAGGCACAATCTACAAACACATGAAAAAAAAACTCAACATCCTTAATCATCAGAGAAATGCAAATCAAAACTACTTGGAGATATCACCTAACCCCAGTAAGAGTAGCCCACATAACAAAATCCCAAAACCAGAGATGTTGGCGTGGATGTGGAGAAAAGGGCACACTTCTACACTGCTGGTGGGAATGCACATTAATACGTTCCTTCTGGAAGGATGTTTGGAGAATACTTAGAGACTTAAAAATAGACCTGCCATTCGATCTTATAATTCCTTTACTAGGTTTATGCCCAGAAGACCAAAAATCACAATATAACAAAGACATCTGTACCAGAATGTTTATTGCAGCCCAATTCATAATTGCTAAGTCATGGAAGAAGCCCAAGTGCCCATCGACTCACGAATGGACTAGCAAATTATATATATTATTATATAATAATATTGGAATATTATGCAGCCTTAAGGAAAGATGGAGACTTTACCTCTTTCATGTTTACATGGATGGAGCTGGAACATATTCTTCCTAGTGAAGTATCTCAGGAATGGAAGAGAAAGTATCCAGTGTACTCAGCCCTACTATGAAGCTAAATTATAGCTTTCACATGAAGGCTATAACCCAACTATAGCACAAGACTATGAGGAAATGGCCAAGGAAGGGGAAGGGAGGGGGGAGGTTAGGGTGGAGGAAGGTTAATGGATGGGGCCACACCTACGGTGCATCTTAGAATGGGTACAGGCAAAACTTACTAAAGGCAGAATACAAATGTCTACATATAATAACTAAGAAAATGCCATGAAGGCTACATTGAACAGTTTGATGAGAATATTTCAGATTGTATATGAAACCAGCACATTGTACCCTTTGATTGCACTAATGTACACAGCTATGATTTAACAATAAAAAAAATGCTTAAACAAAAATTTGGAATTGCTATGTAATACTATCTACTAAAGATGATATATGCATACTCTAGGAGCAGCAATTTTATTCATAGATATACATATGTCAAACAAAAATGTTCTATGTGCATATGTTCTCCAACATATATAATAATGCTTTTAGGAAAATTATAGCCAGAAACTTTTTTAAAAGGTCATTAATGGCAGAAAAACATATAGCCTATGGTGTATTTGAAAAATAAAATATTACATAATTAGGAGAAGAAATAAGCTATTGCTTTAGACAAAAACACAAACAGATTTCTCTAGCATGAGTAAAAGAAGCCAGAGGAAAAGAATGTATTTTGCCTTATTCCATCAGTATAAAGTTCAGAATATCGACACAATGAATTAACAGTTTTAGAAGTGTAGATAAATAGTGGTCACCTGTGGAAAGGTAATGACTGAGAAAGAGCATGTTGGGGACCCCAGGGTACTGGCTACAGGGATGTGTTTATCATACCATCCATCTATGCTGTGTGTAATTTCTTGCACACAGCATGTGTTTCAAATATTTTTTAAAGTAAATGCTTGCAAAGGACAGAAAAGTACCATTAACAAAGTTAAAAGACAAGCCATAAACTGAGAGTTAATAGTAAGGCATATAGTTGACCACAGTTTAATATTTACCACATACAATAAACTCTCACAAGCTCATTAGAAAAAGATTACTACTTCTCTAAAAATGTACCAATTATGTAAAGAGTTAATTCACAGATGGTAATTTAAGGGGGTAAAAACGATAAAAGATATTTAATGTCCCCAGTTATCAAGGGAATGTAAATTAATACCAAAGTGCGATACCTTTCTTATATTCATCAGATTGGCAACAACCTGACAATGCCAAGTAAATACTGATGGAAGTGTAATAGGTCAATGGAAAGTTGGGGGAATGTAAGTTAATACAAAAATGAAATATCATTTGATATTCATCATATTGGCAACAATCTGACAGCGAAGTAAATACTGATGGAGGCAATGGAGGCATAGGTCAATGAGAAGTTTTAGAAATTGCTGGTGTCTCAAGCTACCATAGACGAGGTGGTTTAAACAATAGAAACTCACTGCTCACAGTTTGGAGGCTGGGAAGTCCAAGATCAAGGTGCGGGTGGATTTATTCTTGGTGAAAGCCCTCCTTCTTCCTGACTTGTACACAGCCACCATTTTCCATATGCACATGTGACCTCCTTTTTGTGAGAAGATGTGAGTGTACTCATCCCTTCCTCTTCTTCTAAGGGCACTAATACCATCATAAGGACCCCACCCTCTTGACTCAATCTAAACATACTTACCTCTCTTGATAGCTCCACCTCCAAACACTATCACTTTGGGGTTAGAACTTCAACATGTGAATTTGAGGGGGACATAAATATTCAGCCTGTAACAACTGGTTGGAGAATGGATTGGTACAACACTTAGATGAGCAACATGGCAATATTTAGCAATGTTGAAGATCTGCAGAACAGTTTATTCAACAGTTCCACTCTTATTTGTTTTATTTTAAATTTTTTCTTTTAATAAATTCTCTGGAGAAATACTCAAACATAGGTAGAAGAAAACACAAAATGATGCTAAATTCATTAGGAATAAGTGACTAGAAATAACAAGAATGTTCATCAGTAGGAGTTCAGATAAATCCATTGTTGTACAGTAAAATCCTTCCAAACTATCATAAATGGGATCCCATATTCAGCTGGATAAAATGACAAGCTAAGCTAGGAGATCTTGCAGCTCCTGAGTCTCACCATCTACACTTTTTCAGCACACAGTGAAGCAGTCTGATCCAGCTTAAATTTCAATGGGAGTGATTCTAGGTCCTATATTTGGATGAAATTCCAGGAGAGTGATCGCAATACCAAAACTTTCTCTTTTATTTTTCCAAATCAATCTGGAAGTATACTGGAGACAAGAAGACACACTCTGGTTTTATATTTCAACAATAAATTCCATTATCCCTGAATTTCACATATATCCCAAGCTTTTAGTGTATAGTTCTTTAGCAGAATACTATACAGTGTTTAAGGTGTATGTACTGGAGCTACAAATGTCAACATGGAAATATCTCAAAAACATAAAGGTGAGTGAAAAAATAAATTGCAAAACAGTATATACAATTCAGTTCAAATTAAAAAACTGGTAGAATAATATTGTATTTTTCCAATTGATACACATATAGTAAAAGTCTAAAATAATAATGTAATAACACACACTAGCTTAAGGATTATAGTTACCTCCCAAAGGCAAAGAAATGGGATCAGGGTAGTACCTATTGAGATTTTCAACTGTGGTTATTACATATTATTTTTTTATACTCTGGAATATTATTCAGGCATTAAAAAGATAGAAATGTTGTCTCTTTTGTAACAACTTGAGTGGATTTGGAGAATGCTCTTCTCAGTAAAGTGTCACAAGAATGTAAAGACAGGCGACACATGTACTTGATGCTAATTTGAAACCTGCGGATTAATAACAATGTGCTCACATGAGAGAAAAGCTCAACTGAATCCAAGAAGGTGAGTGGGTGGGGTTGGAGGGTTTCTTCCTAGCAGGAACAATAACCAGGTACATGGCACACTTTCTGTTTGAGGGATGTAACTACAGCTTACACTTCGCAAGCTTAATCTCTTATACCCTCATATTAATTGGAAGTGTTTCAAAAAATAAAAAAAAATATTGGAAGGCAATATGGCAAAATGGTAAGGTGTACTGGTGTGCTGAACACATGAGGAGTCCATTTTATCATTTTGTATGATTAAAATATTTTGCAATTAACAATATAGTACAAAAAGTAGAGAAAACCACTGCTTTGGTCCCATAATATCCCTCATCTAATGAAAGACACAGACTCAAAGAAGCATAGATTTTTTTTTAAGAACAGGTTGTATCTTATTTTCTGTCATTCTTTGAGGAAGGAAGTTTCCATTATTATCTGTGAGCAAAGAAACTAAAATGTGAGCATATATGTCAAGAAAAAAATGCAAGCTGACTGGATACAAAAACTCAGCCCAGATATTTGCTGCACACAAGAGTCACATCTTACCTTAAAAGACAAATATAGACTCAGGGTGAAAGGATGGTCATCCATATTTCAGGCAAATGGTAACCAGAAAAAAGCAGGTGTTGCAATTCTATTTGCAGACACAATAGGCTTTAAACCAACAAAAGTAAGGAAGGATAAGAATGGTCACTTCATATTTGTTAAGGGTAATACCCAATATAATGAGATTTCAATTATTAATATTTATGCACCCAACCAGAATGTGCCTCAATTTATAAGAGAAACTCTAACAGACATGAGCAACTTGATTTCCTCCAGCTCTATAATTGTCAGAGATTTCAACACTCCTTTGGCAGTGTTGGATAGATCCTCTAATAAGAAGCTGAGCAAAGAAATTTTAGATTTAAACCTAACCATCCAACATTTAGATTTAGGACACATCTACAGAACATTTCATCCCAACAAAACTGAATGCACATACTTCTCATGAGCCCACGGAACATACTCTAAAATCGATCACATCTTAGGTCACAAGTCTAACTTCCGTAAATTTAAAGGAATAGAAATTATTCCTTACATCTTCTCAGACCACCATGGAATTAAAGTTGAACTCAGTAACAACAGGAATCTGCATACTCATACAAAAACATAGAAGTTAAATAACCTTATGCTGAATGATAGTTGGGTCAGAGATGAGATTAAGAAGGAAATTACCAAATTTTTGGAACAAAACAACAATGAAGACATGAATTATCAAAACCTCTGGGATACTGCAAAGGCAGTCCTAAGGGGGAAATTTATAGCACTGCAAGCCTTCCTCAAGAGAACGGAAAGAGAGGAAGTTAACAACTTAATAAGACATCTCAAGCAACTGGAAAAGGAAGAAAATTCCAACCCCAAACCCAGTAGAAGAAAAGAAATAACCAAAATTAGAGCAGAATTAAATGAAATCGAAAACAAAAGAATTATACAACAGATCAATAAATCAAAAAGTTGGTTTTTCGAAAAGGTCAATAAAATAGATAAACCTTTGGCTAACCTAACCAGGAAAAAAAGAGTAAAACCTCTAATTTCATCAATCAGAAATGACAAAGATGAAATAACAACAGACTGCTCAGAAATTAAAAAAATTCTTAATGAATATTACAAGAAACTTTATTCTCAGAAATATGAAAATATGAAGGAAATTGACCAATACTTGGAAGCACGTCACCTTCCAAGACTTAGCCAGAATCAAGTGGAAATGCTGAACAGGCCCATATCAAGTTCTCAAATAGCATCAACCATACAAAACCTCCCTAAAAGAAAAGCCCGGGACCAGATGGCTTCATGTCAGAATTCTACCAAACCTTTAAAGAGGAACTAGTACCTCTATATTACTCAACCTGTTCCAAAATATAGAAAAAGAAGGAAGACTACCCAACACGTTCTATGAAGCAAACATCACCCTGATCCCCAAACGAGGAAAAGACCCAACAAGAAAAGAAAATTATAGACCAATGTCACTAATGAATATAGATGCAAAAATATTCAACAAGATCCTAACAAACAGAATCCAGCAACACGTCAAACAAATTATACACCGTGACCAAGTGGGTTTTATCCCACGGTCTCAAGGCTCGTTCAATATATATAAATCTATAAGTATAATTCAGCACATAAACAAATTAAAAACAAAGACCATATGATTCTCTCAATTGATGCAGAAAAAGCTTTTGATAATATCCAGCATCCCTTCATGATCAGAACACTTAAGAAAATTGGTATAGAAGGGACATTTCTTAAACTGATAGAGGCCATCTATAGCAAACTCACAGCCTATATCGTATTGAATAGAGTTAAATTGAAATCATTTCCACTCAGATCAGGAACCAGACAAGGCTGCCCATTGTCTCCACTGCTCTTTAACATTGTAATGGAAGTTTTAGCCATCACAATTAGGGAAGAAAAGGTGATCAAGGGTATCCATATAGGGTCAGAAAAGATCAAACTTTCACTCTTCACAGATGATATGATTGTATGTCTGGAATACACCAGGGGTTCTACTACAAAACTCTTAGAAGTAATCAAGGAATACAGCAGCATCTCAGGTTACAAAATCAACATTCATAAATCGGTAGCCTTTATATATACCAACAATAGTCAAGCTGAAAAAACAGTTAAGGACTCTATTCCATTCACACTAGTGCCAAAGAAGATGAAATATTTGGGAATTTATCTAACAAAGGACGTGAAAGAGCTCTATAAAGAGAACTATGAAACTCTAAGAAAAGAAATAGCTGAAAATGTTAACAAATGAAAAAACATACCATGCTCATGGCTGGGAAGAATCAACATTGTTAAAATGTCCATACTACCCAAAGCAATATACAATTTTAATGCAATCCCTATTAAAGCTCCACTGTCATACTTTAAAGATCTTGAAAAAATAATACTTCGTTTTATATGGAATCAGAAAAAACCTCAAATAGCCAAGACATTACTCAGAAATAAAAACAAAGCAGGAGGAATCATGCTATCAGACCTCAGACTATACTGTAATCGATAGCGATTAGAACAGCATGGTACTGGCACAAAAACAGAGAGGTAGATGTATGGAACAGAATAGAGAACCAAGAGATTAACCCAGCTACTTACTGTTATTTGATCTTTGACAAGCCAATTAAAAACATTCAGTGGGGAAAAGATTCCCTATTTAACAAATGGTGCTGGGTGAACTGGCTGGCAACCTGTAGAAGACTGAAACTGGACCCACACTTTTCACCATTAACTAAGATAGACTCTCACTGGATTAAAGATTTAAACTTGGGAGGTGCCTGTGGCTCAGAGGGTAGGGCGCTGGACCCATATACCTAGGGTGGCGGGTTCAAACCCGGCCCCAGACAAATTGCAATAAAAATTAGCAGGGCGTTGTGGTGGGCACCTGTGGTCCCAGTTACTCGGGAGGCTGAGGCAGGAGAATTGCCTGGGCCCTGGAGTTGGAGGTTGCTGTGAGCTGTGTGACGCCATGGCACTCTACCAAGGGCGATAAGGTGAGACTCTGTCTCTACAAAAAAAAAAAAAAAAAAAAAGATTTAAACTTAAGACATGAAACTATAAAAATACTAGAACAGAGTGCAGGGAAAACCTTGAAGAAATCGGTCTGGGTGAGTATTTTATGAGGAGGACCCTCTGGGCAATTGAAGCAGCTTCAAAAATACACTACTGGGACCTGATCAAACAAAAAACCTTCTGCACAGCCAAGAACGCAGTAAGTAAAGCAAGCAAATAGCCCTCAGAATGGGAGAAGATATTTTCAGGTTATGTCTCCAACAAAGGTTTAATAACCAGAATGCACAGAGAACTCAAACGTATAAGCAAGAAAAGAACAAGTGATCCCATCTCAGGCTGGGCAAGGGACTTGAAGAGAAACTTCTCTGAAGAAGACAGGCACATGGCCTACAGACATATGTAAAAATGCTCATCATCCTTAATCATCAGAGAAATGCAAATCAAAACTACTTTGAGATATCATCTAACTCCAGTAAGATTAGCCCATATCACAAAATCCCAAGACCAGAGATATTGGTGTGGATGTGGAGAAAAGG